>NC_133988.1:18022572-18310072 GCF_047716275.1 Strix uralensis
CTGCAATGGAAGACAAATTATGTGACATTTATCACTCAAAAGCTGTTTTGCTTATTCATCTCTACATATACTAGATAACATACATCATGAACAGGCTGGTTTTTTTTTTTTTTTCTGAGCCACTGTGTGTGCTGCCTTTTTTTTTTTCCGAAGAAGAAGAGAATATGGCAGACATCGTTCCAGAGCAGCTAGACTGAATGCTGTCAGTCACATTTTCACTGTTGAGATTTTAGATTACATACAGCATCTCTTGTCAGTGTCCTGCTTCCTTCATCTCCTGAAATTGAGTTTTTCAGAGCCAAAATATATAAAGATTTTTCACAACATTGTCTCACCTCCCTTTTTCAGCTAGGCTGTGTATTTATGGAACTATATGAATCTGCTGTTCTGGATCATTTAAAGCTTGCTGTGGGGTTTAGAAAGGGATTGTGAAGCTAATGCCGCTAAGAACCTGTTCAGCAGTAGCTAGTGGTACATCAGCGAAACAAGCTCTTCTCGGCCTCAGCCACCTTGTCAGTGCACACAGCTCTTTCAAGATTAAGATACATTTTTCTTTAAAATGAAATATTAGAAATTCTTGAAAATCAGGCACACATTAAAGAATGGATCAAAGGAATTGTGGTTTTGGGACTACACAAAGGCTTACTTTTGTTTACGTTAATAGCATCAGTTACTCATTGGTCTTGAAAGTCTGAACAAAAAACCCCAAAACTTAAGAAACAATGCACTTTCAGCTTTTGATAGGTCATACATTCGCTCCCAAACTGGTTATTGGTCAGATTCCTATCCAGTAGTGGTATGCTATTATATTGTTTCTCATGTTATTGTGAACAAGTCTTATTAGGGTCAAGTGTCTACCAGAATAACTCTTCAGAGAGATGAAATGTTCATATGTCTTCTTTCATGTGGCCACAGTTTGTATTCAGCAAATTCATCCTTAGGTTGCTGTGTCAGCTGGTCCTTAAACTGCTCGAAGGTCTAACCATCTCGGTGGTATCTGGCATACTGGAATATTACGTGTTTCTTGGAATATTCTCACCATTAGTATGAGTTCGGAATTTGAAAACATCTGATTAGAGAGTGTGAAAACAAGATCTTGTTGAAACCTCTAAAATGATATTTTGCTTTAAAAGAAACTATGACCGGTGAATTACTTATGGTTCAGACTTGTAGCATTCAGGCCAAGAGCACAGATACAGTTCTGTGTCAAACTAGATACTACGCGGCCACAGAGTCACAGTGCCAGGACAATAAGCATCATCGGTTGGACTGGCAGTGGCTTTTTTGCTCCTAGTGGGATTAGGTGTCTTAGTTCTACTTGCAATTGGCAAGATTCTGTTTAAATTGCTTATTCTGCTTGATAGTAAGGTGTGGAGCATCAAATGCTGTGTTTCCTATAAATTTGTGGTGGGGATGGTGCTGCTCAGGTGAGGTGCTGGGAAAAGAGAATCTATTTTAACGTTTGTTTTAGATTGCATTAAACTCTGACTTGTCAAAAACTTTTAACTGATACACGTTCATCGTTGTCAATTCTCTCTCTTCATCTTTCTTTTTGCTACTCCTGCCTTAGATACACTGCTGAATACAGTAATATAGGTGGGTTACCAATATATACAATTTTGAAGAGAATCAGCATGGAGGAGAGATTTAGGAATAGTATACCTGTTTTTTTCTTGGGTGATGAAAGTTTAGGCTTTGGTTGGTTTGTTTCTGCTTGGAAGCCTCAGCAGGGAAATAATGAACTTTATGTAGCCGTTGAACTGAAGCAATGCATAGATTACATAATAATCTCCAGTTGCATATATTTTTTGTGCTCAAAAGGTAACAGTTTGGGGAGAACAAGCATAACTCAGTGCCTTAAGCTCTAGGAAGAAAACAAAAGTGGGACACTTCCCCCACTTGCCCATCTTCTTTCGCTTGCAGAAGATGGGGAGGTTTCAAACTGGAGTTTGAGGCCATGTGCCCGTGTGTTCCTTCCTTCTGTCTCCCTCCCACTCCTTATTTACTTAAATAGCTTTGAACCTTTCCTCTGTTTTCTCAAAATGCAAAAGTAGCTGAAGACTGTAAATTTGTCAAGTAGGCTTCGCACTCTGAAGCACTGGCGGAGTTTTTAACAGCGTTGAAAGCAGTGACTTGAAATAACTGTGCAGATAGATGTCTGGCAGCGATCAGAGGAGGCTGAGTCAAGGGAATGTTAGTGTCCTTTGAGAATGGAAAACAAAAACGTGTATTTTCAGGTTTTTGTTGTTGTTTTGGGAACAGGCAGGTTAAGTTTTTTCTTGTTTGAGTTGAGTGCCCGAAGGCCATTCAAATTGAGGAAGTGGAATTATTTGTGGCTTTGAGTCACTGTCTTGTTGAAAGTTTTCTTTGCTAGTTATCCTCTTAGAATAGGAAGACACCAGTGATTGGGTTTGTGTTAATTTCCACACCTTAACTGTAAAGCTGTGGCTTACAGTAATGATCCTGAGCACATCAGGAATAATACATTTCTCTGGTAAAACTGAGTTCCCAGTACCAGTCTGTGGGGCTTTGGGTTTGTTTTGTCATTGTGTCCTTGGAGTGAAGTATCTTGGAGCTGAGCTGTCATTGGAACGTGGCACTTTCATTCTGATGGAGAACAAAGAGCTGACACCCCGTGGATGCTGAGAATGGGATGAGAGGGGCTGTTCACCATTTACTGTGTTCCTCTGTTTTGGTGCAAAGACAGGAGACCTGGAACGTATCTGTTGTGTCTTGTGTGAGAAGTGGGACTAGGTTATAAGTGTTGTCCTTTCTGATCGTCAGTCTTTGATGTTACAAACAGATGCTCACAATGGGCAAGTGTTCCGAGGCATGTGAGGATAGTCATCTCTGAGACGTCCATCTTCAGCTGTTGAATCTAAGCACTGTCCTGCTCGAGCCTGTCATCTGAACTTGTGTCAGGCAGAACCATGAGTCCCATCACCTTTCCGGAGGCCTGCTGAAAGTTAAGGAGCTTGTGTTAAATAGGTAACAAGGCTGAATTAAGAGACTTAATTGCAGCTGTCTTTAAAAAAAAAATAAAATCTGAGCTTTCACAGTGCTTATTTCCTGTTTAAAGTTTTTTAATAATTTAATTAATGACAAGTCACTGATGACTCCTTTTTGGCTGTAACAGCATCAGGTGTGTGTGTCTGTTATGAGTCAGAGCAGTGAGTAATTTCTATACTTGTTGCTTTGCTGGTTTGTGGATCAGAAACCTTGTCTAATCTAAGCTTCAGTTTTTCTTCTGTTTTCTGGTTATCATTGTATTAAGACTTGACTATCCAACTGGTAGGAACAAGACTCTTCTAGACCACAGCCTTGATATATGCATTGAATAGCAAAGTACAAGTTTTGGTTGTACATTTTCTGAAATCTCAGTTCTTTAAAGCATGGGTGCAGGTTTTGAAACCTGAACCTGGAGGTTTCCATTTGTTCTGAGAGCTGGCAGGGCTCGCCCATCCTTTCTGTTATGGGAGAGAGTTGATAGGTGGAAAGAAAAGATGAAAAACACAGGTTTAATCCTGTGGACAGCAGGCTCCTATAGTTTCTGTGGTGTGCTGTGCCTGATCTGAGCTTGATTGGTGTTTGTTTTTCAGTAGTTTCTGAGAGAAGAATGAAGATTGCCCCGAGTTGCCCCACTTCCTTCGGGGCCAGGGTCCCCTGCTCTATCCCTGCCAGTTGAGGGTTTTTTGTGCTGTGAAAGGAGGGTGTTTTTCATGGGAGTGCAACAGGTGACTACAGGTCTGGGTCCTTTACAGAAGGCTAGGGTGATAAAGGAAGCGTAATTCACATTTAAAATAAGAAGTCGTTGAGGTGAAGACTTGCACAGTTATTGGACCTGGACAGCCTTTATAGAGTGTCATGCACAAGCAGCTTGCCTGCAGCAGAGGTACTGTCCTGGGCTTGATCTCAGATTCAATTAATCTAGCTGTTCCCCAGTTTCCATCCCTCCCTCAGTTCCTCCCCTCCTTTTCTTTAAGTTTCAGTCATGCTTTAGTCCATCACGTACTGTGGTGTGGGAGAGCTGAAGAGAGCCGGTCGAGGTGTTTTGCATAGCTCGTTCATCCTCTTCTACTGTTTAGCCTTGATCCTGGACTGTCCTCACAGCGTGAGCTCCAACCCCGTCACACCATTGCTGCTTTAGTTCGCAAGAAGTTGCCTGTTCTCGCTGGCTTCTGAACGCAGTATTGTAAATAAAGATCCTTATTCTCTATTAATTCTTCGACATTGCAGTATCCAAGATGTGTCTTAGAATGGTGGCGAAAGGACTTGGTAACTCCTTCTGTGGTAGCTACTGGCTGTTGTGTGATGTCTGCCTGCAGCTGTAGTGCTCTGCTTTGAGAATCGCGTACATGTGCCGTCCTGTTAAGGTGCAACACGGAGAGAATTTAAGAGGGCGGGGTCAAAGATAGTGGTGAGAAGGGGCGCTTGGCTGCTTAAACCTTCTGCGATAACATCCTTCTCTCTCCTTCGGTCGGACAGTTTCATGTCATCTTTCATGTCTTCTGGAAAAGGAAACACCTTATGAAAATAGTTAATATAAACCCAAAATTATAATGGAATTTTAAGGGCTAGTAAATCATATTTACCTAGTTAAAAACTTTGGACTTTCAAGCTTTAGACTATTACATTATAATGTATTAATGGACAGTTAAGGGCACCTGTGCAAACTGTTTCTAAACGAGTCTAAGGCAATAATAAATAAATATTTCTAGGCATTACTACAGGGGAGAGAGGGCTGTTCAAAAGATAAGGTACCAAATTCTGTGATGAGTTACTGGTTTTGGGGGAAGCTCCAATGTCTGTGGTATTGGCACAGAGATGCAGCAATACCAGAGTCCTTCTACCAGCGCCTTGTCAGCACCCAAGACTGAGACACTCCCTCGAGGAGAAGGTGGGAGGCACAGTGTAAGAAAATGAGGTAAAAGATATCTAAGTATGGAGGAGAAGGTACAATACAAAGAGCAAAAAACACTAATGTGACCTATTTAGAGGAATAAGAATAAAGTAGGTTAAGGAAGTAAATAGAAGCAGAAAGCTTGCAGTACTGGGTCTTGTACTCGGGCTGACCAGTGCAGTTTCTGTTCACTTCCAAATAAAGGAGGGGAATCACGTGGGGAAAAAATAGTTTGTGGGAGTTCAGGTGACTTTTCTGCGTAGTCCATAAGTTTAGTTAAACCTCCACAGAGATGTCCGAGGTCTGTACTGTTGAAGACCTTGCCCTTGCTGGCAGGATGCTGACCACTTCCTTTTCCATGTGCTCCCATTGCTTGTTTGGGAGGTGGAACTAGGAAAAAATCCCAGAGAGGAGTGGCACTCAAAAATTGTTAAACATGGAGCCATTTGGAGAACTTTTTTTTCATTTATATATATTTATGTTGAGACTGGATCTATGTGACTATAATGGTTTAGGTATAATTACAGCCTGCTTCATAGTGTTACCAGCATTTGCGGCCAGCTGTGCCCCATGGATAGAACTGGCCCTTGCTCTCCCTGAGCACTCCACTGGTGGATGTGATTATGGGATGGGGTAACTTCCTTTTAATTGCTTTGCCTAGTGAAGGGCTTCTGAAATGGCTCCAGGTGAAGCATGTGGAGGTCATGATTTGGTGTGGCATAACTTGGTGGGAAAGAAACGCAGGCAGCTCTGCTGCAAGCAGATCTTATAGGAAAGTCTTGAGTAGCTGTATAAAACCATTGATTAGCATACATAGTAATTTTCTTCCAGTTTATACCATCTTGTGGTGGAGCGTGTATTTAAAAATGCTCCTTTTTTTTATTGCAGTCTTCTAGTCCTTGTTTTGGAATTTCAAAGTGAGGCCCTTCTGGACCAAAATAACTTTCATAAACATAGTTTTTCATAGTGTGAATGCTTTCAAGAGGCCAGCATCTTACTGGTTAAGGAAAGGTAAGATCTGGAGGCAGTAACCTGCTGTGTGTTCTGCCCAGTTATAGAAGTGGTACATGTATTTGCATTAATACACTTAGTACATTAGAAGTGTTCAGTTTAGGAAGTGTTAAATATTACCTTGTACATACTATCTCTTCTTTTGGGCATCTGCACTTCAGTATTCAAATGTGGTCAGACCAGAGCTTGTGGTGCCTACATATGAAAACAGAATGAATGCAAGTTGAATGCTTGGCCTTATTTCTCATGTTTCCTGGCTTGAAGGGAGAGCCCTTCACATTAAAGGAGGTTGGCAAAGGAAAAAGAGATTGTTTTTAAACAAAGACATGTTTTGAAATTGTTACAACAGCAACAGAAGATTCACGTAAAAAAAAGAAGTATTTTTTCCGCATTTTTCTTGACTGCTTGATGCTTGAACCAGAGGTGACTAGGGGAGTATGATCTTGCAGATACCCAGTAGAGACTGCCAAAAATTACACTTTATTGCACTTGGTGGAGCTGTGCTTATGTTAGGATTGAGTAGTAGTGCTCAGGAAAATAGGGTTCTGGTGGCTTAGGGTGTCCTCTTCACAGTGGTGAATTGCTTTCATTCATTTTTTTTAATTTCCTTTTCATGCTGCTTTAAAAGACTTTTGTTGTTGCACTTGGCTTTAAGATGAAAAGCCGGTTTACAAAGGTTGATTAGGTGCCTGTTATGTTCCAGACACAAGTACACCCTGAAATATGTAGCTTAATATATGCAGACTCTAGGCTCCAGACCCATGTTACTCTGTGCATTAATGTAAGGGTTTTAGTTGTTTTCTAAAGCTGCTGGCCAGCTTTAAGCTTTCTGTTAGTTTTCTTGAGCTTAAGCTGTTTTATTATTTTGCATCATTTTCAGTAGTAAAGCAAACTGAGGGATCGGTGAGGAGGTGAGTGGCCTGACAAAGAACTGAGGGCATGTTTTAGAGTCTGCTGAGTACAACTGTTTAATTAGCTGTACAGGCATGCATGTTGCAAGTACGTGCCTCCTACTGTGAATTTATTGCACGTGCTTCGTAAGCAACTCTCAAATGCTTCTGATTGTAGTGTTTGAAAAATTGCTTTTAATTCAGGAAAGAACCTCCTTTGTGCCAAGATCTGTTTTCTTACTTTGAGGCTTTTGATGCTTGCCTGCTTTAAAAAAAGTACAATAAAAAGTGTGTCAAGTGTGGGTGGGGAAAAATCCTTCTCTTCTATTTTTCTCTTCATCCATTCACCCCTGTCCCCCTAAGCAGAAGAGACTCTAACCAAGCTTTCCGTTGAGTTCACCTTTAGAACTGAAAGTTTCCAGCCTTAAACAGTCTACTTTGACAGATAAGAAAAGTGGATTTGGAGGACTGACTTGGAATTGTAGAAGGTGTTCTGTTCATTTTTATCCCCTGATGGATCAGTTCCGAAACTGTGGTTCATGGAGAAGAACTGCTATTAAAGGCTGTGATTTTTATTTTTTTCAAATTTTTTTTTTTTATTCCCCCACCCCACCCCGCAGAGACTGCACTTGAACAATTGACTTCTTGTTTGGGCCTGGCTAAATGGTGGCACTCGCAATTGAGCCTCGGTGGGTTTTACCTTAATAACAACAACAGTAATAATAATACCTGTGTCTCATAGATAAAACATCAATATTACATATATAGCACGCCAGTTGGGCACACTAGTGCTGTCTGTTCTTGCTGCACTGAAGTTTTACCTGTCCTTGCTGGCTTTGGAGATAAGGACAGAGGTTAGGATATGCAGCGTAGCAGCTGCTGCCCTTTTCTTTGACAGATTGGGATTTCTCCTAAGGCAGTCTCTGAAGAGTGTGTATGCTGTAACAGGGAAATGTATTGGTTCCCATTGCAGTGTTGTATTTTACAAGGGTCCAGCATACTTTCTCATACCTATTTTGTATTTTCTCAGAAGCCCTTTAGAGCTGATACTGTCTTGCACGCTGTGAGGCTAAAGGGGAGATGAACTCTTTATGGTCTGGATGCCAAGCTGGCAGATATCCTGAATGATGTTTGTAGCAAGGCTAGGAGCAAGAAATGAACCCATGAAACAGAGCCAGGAGATGCTGAGTTCAGTATTTAATAGGAGCCAAGGGCTGGAGATCTTTTTGCTCAGAGGCAAGGTATCCCCAATCTGCTAGCTGGCAGGGTTTTGCCTGTTTAAAAGATACTATCTTTTGCATCCCAAAACTGTCTGAGGAAAAGACATTGCAGAGTAGTTAATTTCAAAGAACTCCAAATGTGTGATCTTATTTGGGTTTTTTGCTATTTTAGTTGAGAAAGCTGTGCTGCCAGAGTTCCTTCTGCTCTGCCACATTTGTAACATTTGGTGATAATCTTTGTAGGTTTTGATACTGGGAATTTACAGAGATTTTTCTGTAGTGAAATAACAGGGTTGTAGTTGCAGATTGGAATGAATTTCTCAATTGCATGTATTTTGTTTATATTCAGTTGCCACTGGGACATGAATCTCCTCAAATAACAGAAGTCAAACGAAGTGACCTGGTCTCCTTTTGTCTACCCCTCTTGTTATCTTCAGGCAATTATGGCAAGATGAGGATTTGAAATCTCTTGGGACAGCTTTGCTATTAAACATAAACCCCTGATGTGGAATAGTCAGCCAGAATGTATGCACACATGTGTGTATGTGTGATGTATGCAGTGTCATTAAATTAAAGTTACACTAAGATGAAACCAACAAAATCATTTTGGTTTCTGAAGACTGCATAAGTGTTTGTTTCAGAGGCTTGGATAAGAACGTTCCCGGAGCCTGGAGACGTCCCAGCTGTGGAAGTAATATGGGAAGAAACTACTGTCCTTGTCAGTAAAAGGGCTGAAATGTCCTGAAAGAGTTAAGCTCTAATTAGCTCACTTGTAAGGTATTTAATATCCTTATTAAACTCAACTGCTGGTTCGCCTTTTTTTTCTTTCTTATGGTGAATAAAATTTCTTGAAGAGCTGAGCCTCTGCCTCTCAGATCAGAGGCTCACATGTTGAAGCTGGCAGTGCTAGAGGCTAGTTCCTATCTGTGTGACAGCATTTTTAATTTAACAGGACCGGCTTTGATGTTCTTGAATATTTATAGGCAGCTTCAGATCAGTCCAGTATGTATTCTTTTTAACTGGAGCAGAAGTTCCTTCTCACACAACAAAATATCTTTCCCTGTGT
Source organism: Strix uralensis (assembly GCF_047716275.1). Classification (NCBI taxonomy): domain Eukaryota; kingdom Metazoa; phylum Chordata; class Aves; order Strigiformes; family Strigidae; genus Strix; species Strix uralensis. The sequence goes on from NC_133988.1 coordinate 18,031,660, forward strand.
TTACTCTTGGGTCCCTTTTGGATTTGCAGTCATCAGAGTGGTTTTATGTTACAAAAATACTGCTTAAATACTTACTTGTGGGAGGAATCACTTGATTTCCTTTCTAGTTTCTGCAGCTTGGGGGTAGTCCAGTTACTGCATCATAGCTCCTTGTTTGAGCCTCACTACAGCCACTTACATTGTAGAAGAGACAGATGCAGTGAAACAGGATTACGGCAAAGTGCAGTTATGGTGAAGCCTTCTCCCGCTGTCCGGAGCTCAGGTGTGCCCACAGTGGATCAGACCTGAGGTCCGCTTAGGTCAGAGCTGTCGTGGGCCCCCTCAGGAAGACACAGAAGTGTCTATCGGACACCCTAGAGAAAGAGCAGGTTATAGTCATCGTTTGTGGTTTAAAGAGGAACTGAAAACTTGAGGTTAGGTTCTTGGTGGGAGCTTATCAGAAACGGTGGAAAAAAGTTTTAGTTGGAATTGGCCGATTTATTAAAATGAATTGTTCCATCCGGATGGTTTGACTTGCGTGAAACTCCGACCGAAAGGTACCTGATGGGTCAGCTATCAGCTAAGTTTTTAACCCCCTCTCAGCTTGCCAGACCCACCGTCCCTGACTCCAGGCCTTCTGGGTGCCTGCAGCCCAGGTGATGGGCTGTCTCGGAGCTGGCACTGTATGTCCTTTCAAAAACAGAGATGTGGGGTTGTTTTTGCCACTTTAAATTCACTGGTTCTGGTGTCTTAGAAAGGCCTCATTGTGGTTTGAATCTTTGCCTTGATTGTGCCACAGGAGGAAGTGTGCATGTTGTATGAAAGTGTTTCCTCAGACTAGATTTTGCGGTAGACTTCTCTCTCTCTGCCATGTTTCTCTTCTGCTTTATCCTCTCAGCTCTCTGTTGTGGATCTCACATGGACTACCTTATCACTGATGTTCCATCCCAGAGAAACCTTGTCATGGCCAGCTGGGGCAGCAAAGCTGTGGGTTTCTTCCCTAGAACTCTTCCGTGTGGGTGCCGACAGTTCATGCTCCTCTGCTGTGCTTAGTTTTGTTGTGAAGTTCTGTACGCTTCGCGTTACCGGATGATCTTCTGTCTAGAATTCTCTTCTTCTAGGCTTATTTGGAACTCTGTTATTGAAGTAGCAGATTTTTTGTCTATTAATTTGAATGGTTTCACGTTGTAAAAAAATTCTGTCTTTCAGTGATGATAATTTGTTTTAATGCATGGCCTACAGTGGAAAAGGTTGGTGGGTTTAGACTTCCCTGCTATAGATGCACTTCTTTGTTGGTACAGCCTTTTCTAGTTCAGCAAGTGAAATCAATTATGTCACTGCCTACATAGCTGAAGCAACCACATGAGGAAAGTGCTTGATTGTCTATTTGATGTAAATAGTTTGCTCAAAGGCTTCTCTTGCTATGGAAATTCAGCAGAGAAATAGGGACCTGTAACTTACTAATGTAGCAGTGAGAGTTTCTAAAATATGCCAGTAAGCAGAACTTTACTAACATATAAAAAGTAGGGAAAGATCTTGATACTGCTTCTTCCAGAAGAAAAATAAAATCTGCCTGGGGCATCTAAACATCACTTTTTCACAGTTCATTTTAAGGGAAGACCTGTTTAGAAGGTGAAGCAGCCGTGTTGTATCTTCAGGAATTCAGTGTTCATGTGCATTCTGCTAATGCTGATGTGAAGTAGTTGTCTGAACTTTGTAGCTGCTGGGATGCAATTTCAGTGCTTGCATCTAGGGATGGGTGGATGCGTTTGACTTAATTTTTCTTTGGTTCCTCTTCCGAGTTGTTAACAAAGGTAGTTTTCCTTCTCCCTACATACCCTGCAATATCCTTCTGAGACGAGAAAGTTTATGAAATATGGAAATACTTAATGCTTCTGCCTCTGGGAAGGATTTATCCAACAATCACAGTTTAGTTTTTGTTTGGTTTTGGTAGAGCTGTAGTAGAAAGCTGGTCCTAATGATCTAAGGCAGTGCTTTACTAAATTTCCCTCTGCCACGCCTCTGACATGTGGTACTATTGTTAGTCCAAAAGACGTACAGAAACCAAAAGAAATAAAACACAAGCAGTGTGCGGTACAGGCATGAGATTTTTAACCAGCCCTGCAACCTTTTCGGGGTGTGGGGGTGTGAGGGTGGAAAATTCCCCCAAGTGTTTGGGGTTTATTCAGGCTTTACCTTCACATCTTTGAGTTTACTTTCCATAACTTCTGGAAACATTTTGGGATGTTTGCACAACCTAGATAGAAAGTATATCAGCAGAACCACTCAAGATTAAAGAACCAGCTTTAAACTTGTCACTTAGGAGTGAGCAGTAAGTAGTGCCAAGGTTGTGGCTCAAACAGAGTGTCATCACAATCTGAAGTTTAACTTTCAAATATCTTAGTCCACAGAAAGCGTGTTGTAATCTATAAACTGGTATACCTCTTCAAGGCTGCAAGTAGAGCTTCCACTGAAATAAGGTCCTCGAAGTTTTGCAGTATGCCCCTTCCCATTCCAAAATACCCAGTACTGAAATTTCAATTAAAAGCATAGTAGACAGAGGGAGTAATTTTGCTCCTTATCACTGCTTAACATGGAAGTTCGTAACAGTCAGTATCCCATACTAAGGTGAAACTGCAAGTCAAATTAAAAAACAAACAAAAAACCCCACACCTTACCAATTGTTTGGCTTTGTAAAGCAAGGTTTTTAATTTCTTTACTGTTGCTGGTTTAAGATCAGTTTTACAGGCCTAGTGGCTGCTGTTGACGTGTCCCTGCACTCACAGCTGCTTCTACTTTGCAGGCTTTCCAGTGGATAAACAGGACATTGTCAACCCCCTAAATGAGAGAGTGTGAGCTACTGTGCACGAAGTTGCCATCCGTGAACCAGGAAGTTAGTATGTCACACATTGACTCTTCCCCTTCTCCGGTTGCAAAGTAAAATGTCATCTTCAAGCCACCACAATTTTTTTCCCTAGTATTTACTTGGTTACTTGAGGTCACATCTCTGGAAAGGGCTTTGGGGTGTGAAATGTGGTTTTGTGGCACTGACACCTCATGCGCAAACGAGTGAGCCCCTTCCATAGAGGTTCTTCCTCCATGTGTGGTTGTGTGTCATGGCCGCCTTGTTGTTAATGCTCTGTACCGAGGCCGATGTCTCCTCATCCTTGTTCAGGCCCCTGCAGGTCCCACCTCGATGCTGAGCAATCTTGCCTGAAGTCATTAAAACCAAAGCGAAAGTTGCTAAAAGGGCTCAAATACTCTGTAGGGCTTCTGGCAGGTGATGTCCCATGGTACAAAGGAGGGGAGAAGGAACGGGTTTCTGTGTGTAGAAAATCTGTTTTTCCTTGCTACTTTCCTGTTCTTTTTGAAAGTGGCTTGAAACTATCCAGTGTCCAAGGGTTGGATGGGCTTAAATTACTGTGCACTAACAGGATGTTCTGTAGAGGAGTGTTGGGATTGTGCCCATGTTGCTTCAAGGTGTAGCTTTCATGGTCCAGAGTTACGTTGGGGAAGAATCATTTTTGTGCTAGTGGCAGGGACCTCTATCCTGTCAGCATCCATATTTAGTTACTGGCACAAATGAGAACTTTGTGTTCTTGCCCTTTAATTGTTCTTAACCATTTCCAAATCTGTTTCTCTAGTAAATATGTTTTTCAGTGACATTTAGGGTTCTGTAGTCATTGATAAATGCGTATGTGAGCAGAAGCTGGAGCCGTTGTGGTTGAGTCTACAGCTTTGTAGTCTCCTTCCTCTTGGGTTACTAGCATGGGTGTACCCTTTAAGTGAACTAAACGGCGTGTGCTGTGCTTGACAAATATTGTTCTGCCTTAACTTTGTGTGCCTGTTTCTACATTTAGAGAAAGAATGGACTTTGGAAAATTCTTCTACTTTGAAGGTGTTACTTCCATCTGATGAAGGCTATGGAGCATCTCCTGTGATTAGAAAAGCGTTAGTTTGGAAAGCATAATGTTTACATGTGTAAAACTTGTTTTTTTGAGATTTTTTTTTTTTTTTTGCTGAGCTTTAAACTTATTAAACTGTTTTAAAGTATCATTGTATGGGGCTCTTACGTGATAGAATTGTGTGTTTTCTGACCCAGTGCATTTGGTCAGCTCTGCGTAGACTATTGTTTTCATATTTAGCGTGATTTTTATTGCCATATAACATTATCTCCTTCCACCTTTTTCCCTGCGATGTCATTGTCATGCATAGTCAAAAGGCTGTCAAGCACTTGCTGCCTTGGTGTTTTCTAACCTGTTACTTCAGATTAGAGATTTAAAACTTTTTTTTTAAACTTACAGATTCCCTAACACGTTTTCCAGTGAGGATAGGGGCTCCAGTGTGTCAATCTTAAGCTTATCTATAATAGGTCTCCTTTTATGAATTAATTTTTATGTATCCTTTTTAGGTAATCCATGAGCTGCAGGTTCATGCCTTCCCTTCGGGATGTTCTGTGCCACCTGTGTGAGGGGGGGCAACACTGATACCTCTTTCTAGGTCTGGCTAGGATTTTAGAAATGCTTATGCCAGCACTGCCATGTGTTGTGGCCCCATGAGGACCCAAAACTAGAATACTTAGAGAAGTTGTGGGTCAGGACTGATGGAGTAGATCCTAGTATTCTCAAACACTTTTAAGTAGGCTCTGCAAATACTTTTTCCATCTCTCATTGTGCTTTTGTGTTAGGAGGAATTAGCAGACAGTAGAATACATCTAATTCAGTCCTATTGCAAAGAGAATTTTTGCAAATCAAATACAAATTATTTTCAATCCTTAACTTGCAGTTGGTGTCTTGGAATTGGTGAAGCTAGGAGAGTACTTGCTCCCTCTGTAAGCAATACAACATACTGTTGCTGGTAAGGATATTGGTAGCAAATAACCTCCTAGATAAAGATCTTTGTCAGCCTAGGCTGTACTGCCTAGGAAGCTTAATTATATTTGTTAGCAGTTGTACTATCCAAGTGCTGCTGAATTTTGAAATCTCATCTTTATAAACATATTCCAGATAAAGTGGACACTGCAGTCTTCAAAACAGAGTACACAAAGTGATGCAGTATGTTCTGGAGATTAATGTCAAACATATTCTTAAGGCAGCAGGTTAGGGACTAGTTCAGTTAGGAAAGGCTGAGAGAAGTAGTGGGGGTCCTGAATATCTGTCAAGGGAAGGTTGTGGGGCTGGGAACTTCACTTTTTTTTTTTTAATAGCATCCTTGCCAGAAAGAAAATAATAGAAGATGCTCAGAAGAATAGAGAGAAGTTGAACAAGCCTTAGAAGAGAGCCTTCCTAAAGCAGTCTCTGGGCGTATAACAAACTGTAAAAATGGAACAGCTGGAGAATACCCTTTAGCACTTTTTCCGCTTTCAGAGGCGTGGTAGTTATGGCTACCCTGCTTTAAGGAATGGTTCATGAACTGCATGATAGAGGAATTTAATCTTTGTATCAGTACGATAATGTGGCATATCCATGCCCAACTGTCGTGCTCTGTTTCTCAGCGCAGAATAGCATTTCTTAGTCTGAAAGAGAATCTGCAAGTGAATTCACAGATTTTTTGCTGTTTGTGTTATATGGAATTAACACCACAAACTGTGCCTCCAGGAGGAGGAGTTGGTTTTATTTACTTTTTCAAACGGAGACTGCTGCTAGAAGGATATAGTAGTTTTTTTTTTTTTTTAAAAAGCTCTTTAGGAATAAAGTAACTTACATTTGCATTAAGAATACGGTTATTTTTCAGAACAATTGCAGTAATCTTCACTCTTTCTCCTTCAGCTTCTTCTTAAGAATACAGAATACCTTTATAAGCATATAGTTGTGAAAACAATTAAGAATGGGCCATTTGACTGGGACTTCATGGATACCTGTGGCTTTGTTCTTGCTCTGTTGTTTTGTTTTGGTTTGGTTTGGTTTTTTTTCTGTCCATTTAGAAACCTGTCAGTGAAATGTCGTCGTAGATGCTGAGGGATGACTGTTAGCAGGGAATGAGGTGAATCATTGGAAGAATGAACAAAATGGGTTAGCACAAAACATATGCTCCTACAAAACATGCACCTGCAGGTGAGCATATGCTGCCTATCTGAAGCACTAGAAAGGACAGCTTTTGAATCATACATGTGCTAGGAAAATACTTATGTCTTCTGCTGTTGGCCTGTTCCTGTCTCTCATTAGCTGGTAGGGAATTGCATCTCTGATGTTAAGGCTCCAGGATCATATTTCTATTATTGAGGCAGGTAGTGGGTGAATAAACTTCATTCATGCTGTTTAAAACTTGGCAGCTAATCCTGGCAAAGCAGCAGCGCTCCCCTGCTGTCCTCCAGAGATCCAGATTGCTTTTCCAAGGCCACGTTCCGGCTCTCTGGGGTAGAAGTGGCGGCCCTGCCTGGGGAGCAGCTTTCCAAAGAGGGGCTCAGCTGCTGGTTACAGGCTGGGGTGCGTTGCTTTGGGGGCTGGCAGCATGGGTACAAGAGCCCTGATGGATGGGTAGTGAAGGACATTAAATGTGGATAGGTAAGCAAGGGATAACAACATCTAGGCTTGACCTCTGATTTCTTTCCTGTTGTCTCTTTCTTGCCTTTGATTTCTCACTTTTCTGTTTCCTTCTCGTTACTGTGTGAATTCTCAGCGTGTTATCACGGACACATGCTACTGTCTTTGAATTCCAGCATGAAACTGATTTGCAAGGTGGAAAATAAAGTTAATGATCCTAACATTTCAACCCCACACTTCAGTAGTATAGATTGCTATTCTGCCTTTGCACTACTCTCAGTTCAATAACTGACTGAGCAAAGATATTAGGAGCCAAGACTGCCCTTACAAGGAATGTGGTAAAGGGGAGGATAAGTAAGTATACATATGTGATTAGCAGCTTGAAGGGAACTGAAGAAAAATACAGAATAGTGGGAAACTGAAGGATGATGAAGAATGAACAGAAGGACTCTAGGATTTGATGGCTGGGTAGTACATGAAGAAAGGTTTGTCTAGCTTTTCTAAAGCTCCTCTAGGTTTAATCTGGGGAACTAATCTTGCATCTTGCAGATTTTACACATGTGGAGAGAGACTAGCAAGAGATTATAATGGTGACATGTTTGCTTGGAGAGGACTGGACCATAGAGAAAAGCTAAAGGTTGAGGCAAGCTTTGCTGGTAAGCTGTGCTTTGAAGTATTTGGCAGGGAGAGCAGTGCCAGGATTGTTGGACTGGAACAAATGTTTTGGAAGAGATGCTAAAGGTTGAGAAGGCAAATGATGCTTTCTTCTGCGGAGCCCCAGAGCTGTAGGTGACATCAAGAGATAATGGTAGACTTTTAGGAGAAGGGTTGGGCACAGCGTGGGAAAGGTCGACATAAAGGCTTGCCTTCTGTGCTTCTGGTGGTGGGATGGGCCTGTAGTGAAGGTTCACAGGGTGGACTTGAAATAGGTGAGATTCAAAAGGGACATGACAGAGCGTGGTACGAAACAGTGAATTGGGTATGCAGCACGAAGTGGACAAGAGGTGAGACAGGTTTGGAAAGAAAGGAAAACTGATCAAAAAATTGTACAGGACACTGAGAAAGGGGAGATGGGGAAGCTTGTAGTAGTGATTAGTATATGGTGAAGAAGTGAGATTGATGTGGTCTTCTGCACTAGAACTATGCTGCTGTTTGTTCTGGGCAGTGCTTGGTCCTCTGAGTCACGCTCAGATAAGAGATGGGACTATTGCTGCTCTTGAAAAACTATCTAAACTGGCATGCACTGTTTCTGAAGCAGCTTCTCCACAGAGCAGCAAATGCTGTTGGTATGACCTCAAACCTGACTTAATTTTCCCCCTTTTCAAGGGGTTATAAAAACCAGAAAGCTTGGTATGACGGCGGTGTGCAGAACTAAATCCTGTCATATGAGTGAAGAACGTAACTTCCTAAATAAAGCTTCTGCTCATATGTATGTGGTGTGTTGTTTGTTTAGATGGTGGGAGTTCTCTAACCTTAGGCTTCTTGTGATCGTGACATGGTGTGAAAATAAAGCTTATATTAATAAATCAAAACAAAACACTTCCAAATGATTTGTCTTAACATCTGCACTGGTGTGGAAAGCTGGAGAATATGAAAACTTGGAAGTTTTCAAGCAGTCTGCTTCTAAGAATACACCTTAAAATGGACTATACAAAGGAGAACGTCCATGTCAGAGGTATTTCTTGAACAGGTCTGTGGTGGAGGTCTTTGCCCTAATTTAAAGAGGACTCTATGGTTTCAGTATCTGTCATGCAGTAATGATTACAGTTTAGTAGGTGCTACGGTATGTAGGGTAATGTTCTGAAGGAATGGTCTGGTGCCCAGCTTTTCAGAGGGTGAATAAGTACTGGGGGTCTGTCTTGTCTTCCCTTGGAGCCATAGCACTGAAATAGTGCCTCAATTTTTTGTAGAAGATCTGAGATAAGATTCATTTCTGATGTAAGATGACAGTTCTTATATGCTTCACCTGTGTGAGAGGTAGCATAAATGTCTTATTTCTTCAGTGTTGACAATCTTCCGTATACATGCAGATATTTTTATATAGAAGGTTCTGTTTACTTGAAAGAATCTAAGCCGTAAATCACTTAAATTCTTGATGCAAAGATATATTAGAGCAGGCGCAGGCAATAGTTCTAGAGCAAGGAAGAGTATCGAGGAATCAGATACCTTATATTCTTCATTTCAATTTGTGGTTCTGTAGAACAGTATTTGCAAGTGTTTCCCTTGAACAGTGGAGTAGAAGATGGGAAGAAATGGTAATAACCTCTAACAAATTCAGAGTTAATCTTCGCGTGGTTGAATTTCTCTTCCCCTTTGTTTTTGAGGGCAGAGAAGGAAGCTTTGGTTTGTTTTGAAATGTGATGCTTTTAGTCCTATGCAGTTGGAAGTATCTGAAAAAAACTAGTTGCCTTTGTTTTATCTAGGCACAGATGTGCAGTGAAAGAGAATTAAGAAGAGAGAGGGTTTTGTAGATGTGGTGATCCTTAAGTGGCGTTTTTAGTATAACATCTTATCTCTGATCCTTTGATATGGACCAGGTGTAAAAGGACATTGAAGAGAAATGCCAAGGTGGTGTAGAATCTTGGCATTCTCAGCCCAGCCCTGCAGGGCCTGTTAGAATGACCACTGGTGCCTGTCGTGGTTATTCTTCGTGATGTCTTTATAGGTGGGACTATTTCCGTCACTTTTCGATATTTCATTATGAAGGTACTTCGAGGTGGGTTGTGGGCAGAGAAACTAGGGGTGGTATTTCTCATATCAAGAGTCCTTAACTTTCTTGATTAAAGCTAATTATTAGTGTTTTGGAAATCGGTTCTGGGCACTTGCTAAAGTCAAAATGAGGGATTTGACAGAGAGAATTAAAGTTCACATAAAGATCCGAAAGTTAGCTACTCAGGCATGCATGTCTCAGTTAACAGCAGGATTTACTTTTTTCGCTCTGGTATTGCAGGAAGGAGGGGTCTTACGCATAAATAGTTGCATCAGTGTGCTAGTCTGTTAGGTTAAAACACTACTTTTGTAGTGCGTATCATAGAATCCTGTGCTAAAATTTTGTCAACTTTCATTTTATTGCAGATTTTGTCATATGAAGTGTGTGTTTGCTCCCTTTCCCCAGCCTGTTTGCCCAAACCAAGTTTCTGAAATTGTAGTACTAGATTTTAAGCAGCTGCTTGAAGACATTTCTAGAATGAAATTGACAAAGCCAGAGCTTCATTTCCCCACAATTAAATATTAAAACATTCTTTTAACTTTCAAAATATGATTTAATGGCTCTTTTGGGGCTGACTCATCCCCTTGCTTCAGTCATCCGTGCAGAACTCTTTATGTTAATCTGCATTGCTTTTTCTTTTTTCCTTCACCCATAATTATTATTCTGTTCATAAAGACTGCCTTTGTAAACTTAATACTGTTTCCGAGTAATGGTGATCTCCTGTTATCAAATATTTTGGATTCTGTCCTGTCTGCCAATTCAGCGCTGGTAAGGCTTGGAGCATGAGAGTGTGTCTTCAACACCGTGTAGGACGTTCAGCCACAGGCGTTACTGCATGACATCCAAATTCCCTGACTTACTTTCTCTTGTAGCTCTCGGTACTAGCACCAAAGCTTCGCAAACAGCCACAACTGTGTTTTCTTGGCATGGCTCAACTGAGTTCTCTCTGGTTTATCTGTATGGGAAACCCGCTGTAGTGTTTTGCCCAGAGCTGTTCCAGTAGTCTTCAGAAGAATGATGTAAAACTTCAGGGTCTCCTAACTGTCCAGTTTGTGCTAGCTCTTCAGACTGCCAGTGAGTGAATGGCGCAGCTGTTGCAAATTTTAGCCAGTAGTTGTAAAGTAATTCAGCACCTGGAATATTATTTTGAGTTGGAATTCAAAAACCTGAATAATGTTGAACTGGCTGTTATTTCTGTATGTTCTGGTGTGAGTTGCTTACCCACCTTTTGTAGAGATCGATGAAGGAGCTATTTAGGCAGATGTATGATTCAGATATATTAGGGAAACTCTTTAGCCAATTTCAGGTTTGCACTGTTTTGACATGTAACTTTCCAGCTTGCAGTCAAGTAAGAAGGAGTTTTTGTAGGCAGAATCCTCTGTAAATTTGTAACCCTTATTTCGTTTGTCTGTCCATCTTGTGTACTGAGATATAGGTCTTGTAGAAAAATATAACTAATGAGTATCACATTAAAAGTTCACAGAGGGTCAGAATTTTACAGATTATCTTCAGTTCTGACTGTTCTTAACTTTGAAACCATGTTTTTATCCTTACAGTAAAATCCATTTTGATACGGATCTAGCAACTATCCTGTCATGAAGTCTTTTGCATCTCGGTAAACTGTGCTAAATCTATGGACAACCAGAAGAAAAAAACCCAACCAAACAAAAACCTTTTACTACTGACTGTGATTCTTGAACAAGCTTCTTACAGTGCTTAGTTAATCTGTTCAGATGTAAATTACTGAGTTTGAGAACTGCCTGTGCTCAACATTCTGCTTGGGAAGCAGGAGAGGAGGTGGGGATGTTGCTCAGAGTTCAGTGCTCCCCAGCAAGTGTCGCTGCTTGTACCTCTGGAGTGTGGGAAGGTGAGTGGTAACTCACAGGAAGGGGAGGCTCAAGACATCCTCTGAACTAAGACATAAGGACCACCACAGAGATGTCAGAACATCAGGCAATTGCTATAGATAGACTGAACTAGGTACTGAAATGTTATTGGAGACTAACTCCATACCCTGAAAAATTGGAAGAAGCAGCTCGTGGACTGAATGTTAAAGGTCCTCATAGTTTTAGGAGCAGAAGTCCAGACTGTGCATCCGTTCAGCAAATTCAGGTCTGGGGCAGAAGCATGCACTACACTCCATTGCTTAGCACAGCCAAAGTGTGTGCGTTTAACGTGCACACACCCCTTGGTGTTTTATTGCTTGCGTTTTCCATACGTGCACCCCTGACTTCCCTAATGATCATTCTGTCCTGCTCTTAGAGCTTTGGGACTATGCTCCAAGTAGGTGAGGCTGCTGAAAAGGAGGGGGAGGAGAGGAGAAGTTTTACTGCCACCAGACAGAAGGCAATGTGGGAAGCTAACAGGCATGCAGTTACTTACGGTGGCGAATTCTGAATCCTTATTGTTAAAACTATTCATAATACATTCTGAATAAATAGCATTCAGTCTGGAGGATAAGAAATGGGTGCTGTGCTCTTAACCACTTACCCATCCCTTCCCTGGTGATGGTGCAGCCACGGCGATGCACCACCCGGGCTTATGCTGCAGCACACGATGTTCATTTTATCCTTTGCAGGAAGGGACTTCCCTGTTTTCTGTACCTGCAGCACTCGCCACGCGAACCAACCCTCTTGCCATGCTGCAGATTTGAGGGAATGACTGACAAACCAAGGAGTTAAATGTGTCTGAGCTCTAATTCTGTGTGCTGTTAACAGAGATGCAGTTATTTGAAGTATCAGCTAGGTGTATGAGAGAAAAGACTGATTTCAGAAGTAGAACGTCCAAACTAAAAATGCAGAGATATCCTACCCTGTGTTGTAATCTGGATGAAGGCTTTGGCAGCGTATCTGCCCAGGTTTTGAGTACAGATGTGCCTTAGTAAAGAACGTGCTGCTTTAGTTTGAGTATAACACTGTACAAATACAAAAGTCAAACCAACTCTAGTACAAAAAAATAAAGTGTAGAATAAAACCATAACTGGAAAATGGCATGGACAGCCTCACTGTAAGCAGGAGTGTTGTGTGTAAGTAATAGACAACCTCTGTTTAATAACCAAGCAAAAAAAAGCTTGAATCCAGGAAATCCTAATGGGTTTTGCAGATTCTATAATTGAAATACCTGAGTGTATATGCTGATGTCAGACAAAATGAAGTGGCTTGTTTGATATCAGTTTACCCATCACCAGTTAACATAAAGATGTGTGCTTTTCCCTGGGTCTCTGTGTGTTGATGAAAGGCTGATTATAAGTATTTGTATACAGTTGGCGATGAACCATCTTGGCCTGAAACAAAATTGAGAACCAAGGGAACACAAGTGGTGGACAGTGGTCTGCTTGTTGTGCGCTCCAAGCAGTGGGGAAATAACTGCAGAGCATAGAAACTCAAACTTAAGGAGGAACCCCAGAACAAAAGGCATTTCCAGTAAGAGGAGCATCATGTAGTGGCTTCCTCTACCTTTCCGGTTATCTCCCAGCATTAAGACATCCAGGCCATTTTAATGTTCTCTGCAAAGAGGTTATTTGAGGTTTCATTTGTGAGGAAGCCTGTCCTCCAGCTTGTCACTACTGTAAGAATGAGTGGGAGGCCAAGGAGGGCAGTTAATTTACTGGTGCTTTCAGCAAAATGCTGAATTTGTGGGATCCTTTGGGTTCTGCTTGAGAAGGTATTTAGTTATTTATAGCCGACTCTACGTTATTGAGAGAAGTGGGGTCTTCTAGTCATTTAAGCAAAATTCTGATGTGTTATGGAAAGTATCTGTGTGACTCCCATAAATTTGTTTTAGAAGTTCCAGTTTCTCTACCTTCTTTTGCCCCTCCAAAAAAAAGAGGGAGGGAAAATGGGATGATGACTAGTGGTATGTCACTTCTCAGTTAAGTCATTAACTCAACAAACTTAATTTTTAGGCTTCTGGTGATTTCTTTTTTTTTTTTTTTTTTCTTTACACACACATCCCCTGCTGAGGGCATAGCATATTGGGTACTTAAGGGTTAAATCATCTTGCTTTGGAAGCAGCTGGGCAGTTTACACTCCTTGCTGGGCTGCACAAAAATACTTTTCCTTTGAAGTACTGGGAGGAGTGGCTAAGGGTAAAACCTGGAATGGGGTTGCAGCTAACAGTTTGTAGTGGGCTTAGCTTGGAACAGGCAGCTGCCTGCAACTGCAGTATGAGATGGCAGAGAAGGTCAGGGCTTCTTTCACTCTCGTCTTCACTGTCTTGGCATGAAGGCTCTCTTTTTGAAATTCTTCAAATGCTATTTAGTTCTTGGAAAATTCTTGGATTGGGACAGGTTGCAAGAAATATAGATTAAAAATATCCTTTCCCATAAAGGCAGGCCAAATATAGGGGTCCTACTGGAAGTTTCTTGGCTGCTTCTGATTTGGTCTGTAGTGAAATACACACTGCTGCTGTCTGGGATGAGAAGGAGTCACCTCCACTGAGTGGTGGGAAGGATGTCAGATTCTTTTGAACAATGCACATTCTGGAAAGAGCTTTCAGAAATCCATTTTTCCCAGTTTCCTAGAACCTGTGAAATCTCAGACCTGATGCCATACCTTAGACATGTTGAACTCTCAGTTTAGCAATAAAACAACTGATGGGAGCATGGCGGTTCTGGCACTTGCCCCGCATGGCTGAAACTGAGTTGGAAGACATCGTGTTTGTAAGAAAAGCCACTAGGTTCATAGTGCTGTACAGCAGGAAGCCGCTGCCTTTACTGTATGCAGCATGCTACATAACTATGAATGACATTGCTTGATGTGGCCTCCGAAAAGCAAATCTTTTCATAGATGAAACCTGATGCAAGCTGGGCTCCAGTCACTTGCTGTTTCCTGCCACCGCCAGCAGTGGAACTAGACTAACTGAAGTTGCTCTCTAGTTTTCTAGGGTCATACTTTGCCTCTTGGTAATAATTTCTTAACAGTATTCATATTCATTTTTTGGGAGGGTCTGAATCTGAGAGATACTGTTGTTGCCATTATATGAAACTGAGGAAAAGAAATTTCCTTTTAGCAATCAGTGCCACTGAAGGGACAATCAAAAGCAGTTTACCCACCAGCTAATGAGGGGCAACTTTAAAATGCCTGGCTCTATCTGTTGGATAGATGATAATAGTGCCATATGACAGATCTCCAAATTTCAAGTTAAATTTATTTAAACTGGTGTTAATAATTCTGTCCTTTCTCCTGTTCTTTACTCATTTAAGGATCTGACACTTAGCTGTTGGTAGGATCTTCAGGTTTATTTCCCTGCTGCTCTGCCACTCACTCTTCAGTTTTCTTCCTCTGCCTTTTTTCTGAACGCAGTAAGTGTCAAGAATTTAGTTGCTAAAATAAGCAGAATTTTCCTCTAGGGTTTCTGCTGTTGTATGAGTTATATAGAGGGCTGTCCTTGAAATGCTTGTTTATTAATACGTGAAGTACCTTGCTTTCCCATTTAACGATTCAAGTGCCAGGGAAAACGTATAGTAATACAGGCCTAAGAATCTTAGAAAAGATCATCTGCTTTCATCCCAGAGCTGTCACTGAAAACCTTCACTTATAATCTACACCCAACACATTCATTTTCCAGGAAGCGAGGGTTAGTGCCATGGCAGAAGTGAAAGTAAAAGGCCCCAGAACAGGATTTTTTGGGGGTATTGTGTTTTGCTTTATTTTTTTTTCAAGAAGCTGCTACCTGCATTAGATCCCTGGTTGCAAAGGGGAGTTGCCTGGCTCCTTATGTGTTCAGGTCTTTTTGCATGGCTTTGCCAGTGCAGGAGTTAAAGAAAACCTCCGGTCCCTTTGCCATGTTGGGTGATTCGTGGTAACTGACACACTTCAGTTTGATGCTGAGGATGTTTCCCACTTCTGTGTCACAAGAAACATAAGCTGATGGGCCTTCATATTATTATTAAATATCCTTAACAAAATGGAGTCTAGAGAAACAAGACCGCAGGACTCTGAGCGTCTAAGTTGTGTGGCTTCATACAGTGACTTTGCTTTGCATAGCTGAAAGACTAACAATAAGGTGTCACACTCTACTACTTTTTAACAGGAGGAAAAATGTAGTCTGTCCAAATGTTGTTATAGTGGCGTATGTGCACTGACAGTGTGTTTTTATGTGTCTGTCTCTCTGGGGTCACAGGGGCGCACATGCCGTTTCAGCGTGTTAACAAAGCTGCTCTTGGACAGGAATGGGTGCTACTGCCTTTCCCAAAACTGTGCAGGCAAAGCAGATATTATCAGCGTTGGCCCTAGGGCATAAAATGGAAAGATCAAAGCACATGGCAGCAGCACACAGAGGCTCTTCAAAGCCTGAGTAAGGCAGGATTGATAGAGAAAAGGAGACCTGCTCTTGCTGATGTAATCACAGCCTGTGAGACAGGTTGGGTTTTTTTCTTTTTCTCAATTTAAACAAAGACACAAAGACAGTCCTTGTTTGTTTAGAGAGGTGAAGCGTGTGCCACAGAGATAGAGCAGGGATATCTGACTATATAGAAGGTTTTCATGGATAGCATGGAGCTCAAGCATTTTGAAGTAACTGCAAACTTGCAGTTTTCCTTATTTTACTTTGCACAACTTCCGCATGTGGTATTCTCTCACTTGTGGTGTCCATGTGGGATGAAGTAGGAAAATGGCAAAGGAAGGAATGCTTGTTTTCAGGCTGCTTTCCTTATTAAAATGGAAACTATTTTGTTTTGAGAACGCCAGTTAAAAATTTCTGAGATTTGTATGAAGAGAAGTTGGGCACAGGCAAGGTGGAGTTAGAGGGGAAGTGATAAGCCTTATCCATTGTCAAGAAGCGCAGGCGTGTTCAGGCACAAACTATGAATGGGAAAGAAATAGTTGTTCTACCCCTCTGTGGAAAGGAGGAAGGAGAGGTGTGACTTCTGGAACAGATGTGCAGGGATGGAAGGAGTTTCCAATCTTCTTCTTTACAAACCTCACTTCTCTTTATATGCTGCAGCTGCAGAAGTGTGTATCTGAACCTCCATTTTGGGATAGAAAACAGCTTTTCAAAGGGAACCTTGTGAAATTGTGAGCTAGAGCACGGTAGTGCAGCTTTTCCACCCAGACGTGTATCTGTGCAGTGTACGGCAAATGACTTGAGCTAGCACAGTCTGATACCCAAAAACTATGTGACCTTGTGGGCATGACGCAAAGCCTGAGTGAGTAAGTATTGCCAGAGAGGCAACGTGTATTAATTAATGTAGTTGCATTGATTCTGTACATGTTTGGAGCTCAGGCAGAACAAGCTCTTCCGCTCGGATGGTGAGCAAAGTCTGCATGCATCTGCTCTTGTTACAGACTCAGGGTATGTCTGTGTGACAGGGGGCTTGAACCAGTCCCCGTGGGAGGGAGAGCTGTGCCCATTGCCCATGTGTCTCTGGGAAGCTGTTAACTCTGAAACTGAAAAACGACTTCACCATTCTGTGTTGTTTCACTTGCTGATTGATTTAGAAGAAAGATCTAATGGGATTATCTCAGTCCCAAAGTGTATTCCAAGATGCTGGTAACCACAGTCGTTATTATCTGGCAAAATCTCCAGCTTTCCTTCCCCCATAGCCATGAGACTATTTGCAGTGCAGTTCAGATTAGTACCCAAAATTGTGGCACTCTGAAGTCTGAAAATCTATCATGAGGGAAAGGTGACTGCATATATTGTGAACTTCCATCCTTCATTCCAGGGTCGAAGCTACGTTTATAGTCTGCTAATCAGTTTATTACCTTAATAAAAGGTCCCTGCTCAAAAAGGGATGCATTCCCTTTATTGTGGAGTATGTGGGATGATGCTGGCATTCCTCTGTCTCATGTGGAAATCTCTCCATTTTGTTGGTTGGCATCAAAACTTCTCTCCACCCCCCTGAATCTCTCTTCTGCCATGCTCCTTCCACAGATGTGTCTGATTTGATACTTGACACTAGTAGAAAGAGCTTCAGTACACTTGAAATACTCCCGATTTTGGTTTCTAGTTACCAAACCTTCAGGCACCAGGAAATTTGCACATCTTAGAGAGCTCTGAGATGGGCTCTGACATGTATTTTTGTTACTGCTGCAGGCACTTTCCCCTCATGATACAGAGAGGCTAGAGAAAAATTCTGGGGTGGGAATCCTAGCAGTTACCATGACTTTCTGGGAACTCAGGCATGTGCTTTAAAATATTTCCTTTTTGGAAATCCCACCCAGATATGTGGGGGACAGGCTGTTCCAGTCCGTTGTAGTAGGCAGCAGTTAATAAAGCAGAGGTTTCTCTACCCATAGAAGGAGATGAGATGAAGGGTTCTGCTATCAGTGTGTCATCCCTGTGCTTTTGCTTCTAGTGAGCAATAGAATGAAAAAAGAGGTTTGAACTGATTTCCTGTATGCTCTGCTGAGTTTGTGTGGCCACTTCTGTCAGCAGTATCCATGGCCTTTTGATTCATGCAACCAAGTGAATTAACACAACTGCCATGCCAAGTTAACCAAAAAAAATTCCTCTGCTCCAGTGACTCTCTCTGGCAGAAACCAGTAGCAGATACTTGTGAAGGAATGTAAGATTAGAGCAAGCACATGGTGAGAATTCTGCAGTACATGCTTCCAGGCTCTGCCAGCTTGTGGCTTAGGAACAACTAATACGTGAGAGCCCTTGATGGCTTTTCCTTCCACATTTTTTTCCAGTCCGTTACTTTGCCTGTAGCTTTCTTGTCTGAATTTGAGAGAGCACAGAAAAGATCTGGTTTGGTTTGGAGGGCCTTCTGAGGGTTGCTGCATACTGTGACATTCTACTTATCCTTATGTTTTGGAGAGCGGAGTCAAGAGTTGGTGCATGTAGTGCAGGAGGTCTAGAACAACAGTTTGCTGGCGTGTCTGGTAGGTACCTGGTTAAACTGCTGTCTAACAGGAATGGAGACCTGATCTCCAGAATTTTTCTCATTCTCATACTGTTCAGCATAAGTTCTGTAGAGGTTTTTTTGAGCTGCAGGGGAAAAAACGTTGCCAGGAAGTAATTGTTCTTTCTGTCTCTTTCTAATTCTGTGCAGCAGCTGCCTGGTCTTTAGCTGCTATTAATGTTCAGAGCTCTTTGAACAAAGGAGCGTTAGGCTGATGTAACTTCTTCCTCTGTCAGACATTCCCTCTGAAGCCATCTTTTGTCTCGATGGCCCTATTGTAGCCATTCATATACTGATGAATGAACAGGAAGCTGATGATGATAGTGAGCAGATGAGTTTGATCTTGAACAGGTTTTACTCAGCTTGAGGGAGTTTATATAGGAACTGAGCTGTACCAGTGTCAACTGCAATGTCTGATTTCATTCAAGTTTTCTTTTGTTTAAGGAAACTGGAAAAGATTATTAATCTTGGAAAAAATGTGCTAACTTTTTTTTATTGAACAACGATATTGCAGATACAAATCCAGGAATTCTGTCTGTCACTTCTTCATGCAAAGAGAAGTTTACTTGAATGGCTGTATTTTTATTTTTGGGATTGTGAGTTCTTTCGTGTTTGATTAGAGGTAATAGTGTCTCATTTGTTGTCCTGTTCGACAAACCAGATTCAAACTCATCCTAAAGATGCTGGGAAAGATAAATTAGAGTGCCTTAGGTGACAGTGATTGGTGGGGCGGAAGAGAAGGACAACTTCTTCCCTCCAGCTCTTCTTCCACACACACGTTTTAAAGCATACCGCTTTAGGCTGAGACAAAATGCGTCCTTAAAGCCTAACATGAACAGCATTAGATGTGGTGGACGTCTTGCCCTTTTTTCTTCTGGACTGGGAGAGGATAGCAAGAGGAGCTTATCAGTTGAAGTACCAGCTAACGTGTGTCCACAGTGCACAGTATTAATTTCCAGCATAGCAAACTAGTTTATAAAGTTAGTTACTGAAAGGTGATGGGATCTTGCACAGAAAGCTTTTGTTAATCTGGGTGAATGTATTAAACAGGAAGTTGAATGCTAGTACTGGGCTGACATCCCTCCAAGAAGAATGGCAGGGGTAAGAGTCTGACTCCTTAATGTCAAGAAAACTTCATTCACTTGAGGCTCCAGGGCCTGAAATTACTCCCTGTTCTGGCAGTAAGAGGCAGATTTGAAGTCAGTAATACATTTAGTACTATAGTAGCTATGATGGTTTGAGGTGCTCTGGAAAAAAAGGCAATGCTATCTTGTGATATTGGCTATTAGAAAGAAGCCAAAATATGGTAGAGGATGTTTGAGCCAGATTGTCTGTCTGAAGGCTGATGATAAATACTTTTGTCAGCTATTAGCTACCTGACAGAGGTTGTACATGGTGTGACATTCACCGCAGCATCCTAACCACAGCTCTTCTAACGCAGCTCTTTTTTTCATGTGGCCTTTGGTGCTTGCGATATATATTAGCTTTCTATAGATATATAACTAATCTATTTTCAAAATGCCTGACTAAATGAAGGAACTCTTACATGTATTTTTAAAAATAAGCACCAACAGTTACTTAAATATTACAGACAAATTAGCAGTTCTCTAGCAGAGGAGTACAGAGATGTGCTTATGAGAGTGGTGGTTCTTTGCACAGTGCCTAGCCCTTTCTGTTTAAATTTGTGATTGGTCACAGATTCCATTGACCTTGTTTTTGTATATGTCACATTTTCTGCAGACCCTGCTCTCTGTTTATCTCTGGCTTAATGTGCCACGTAAGGACCTTGGTTAAAGGGATTCTTCCCAACAAGTCACAGCTGTATATCCAGTGGATATATCAGTGCTGATCTTGGGAAGGATCTTGGTTAATTGTAGTGCAAGCTGGAGGAATTCACCAGAAAGAACAAAGAGGGATCTTAAAAGGCTTCTCAAAGTTGTGGCTAAGATTTCTTTTCCTTCTTAGGAATAAAGTGTATTCTGAAAACCATACCCTGGTACAAGTAACACTGAAAATTTAATGAGTATTGCAATAACTAGGAAAGGCCCAGAGAGCAAAGCAGAAGACCTTGTGGGCACCATTGGGTTCCAAGAGCTTGAATGTTGTGTGCAGTTCAAGTCAGTGCATCGTAAAACTGAAGAGACTAGAAAAAGGAACGGGCAAATCACAACCTGTAGATCAGCCTCATCCTCTAGCAGAGGGATGCTCACTGAAAAAGGCTTGGAAAAGAGGCTGTTGACAAGAGACTTTGAATAAAGTGTGATGTAGAGACAGTGACTAAGGAACAATTGCTGGCTATTCCTTGCAATACAAGGACTATCAGAGCATACTCAGTAAAATTCACATAACAGCTTTAAAGTTAGCAAAGGAATGTGTATTTTTTAAAACAGTAAGTTGTGTTATTTGCTGTAAGATGGTGTAAAAGTCAAAAGTATGGGTGTCATCCAAAAGGAATTAGGCAAAATGATGGAACATAGATGCATTGCTTACTATTAAACACAATGTTCTAGGTGAAGTCTCAGCTCTGGAAATCTTTCAGTCATGGATAGCTTTTAATTAAGAGGCTGTATCAAATGAAGAATCATTCTGTATCTGTTCTGCTTTTTCTATGCTCCAATCTTCTGCCGTTGGCCACTGTTGGAGATAAGATACTGTGCTGGTTGGGTTTTTGGTCACACCCTGTATGGCCGTTTTTATGACTTGCTCAACACTGCATAGGAACTCTGTGGCAGAGGAAGCAATCCAGTCTCCTGGGCAGCATTCAGCTGCTTTAACCACAACGCTGTATTTTCTTTTCTCATAGTATCTTACCTCATTCACGGCACTGTCCAATTTTTCTAACATGTGAGGGAAATGTCCTGTAGACAGCACTCATTTGCCCCACACTGCTGCATTCTTGGAGTACAGTTTACACCATTGATTTCCTAATCAGCGAGGCATACCTCAGTGGTGAAGTGTGCCGACAGTAGATACACAGCACTAAACCCAAGCCAATAAGCTTTGCTGGACTTACTAGCATGGACTGTATGCCAGTGCTACAGAAGTTGGGTTTAAAAAAAAAAAAAAAAAAGGGCGGGGGGGAGTGGAAGAGAAGTGGTGAAGGGGTAGTATGGAAGAGAAGAGAGATGAGGTGATAGATTGGTGGCCATAGGAAGGAGGAATCCAGGAGGAGATGGGGAAAGGAGGGAAAATTGTGATTGTGCCCTGGAATACAGCACAAGTATCTAAAATTAAGACTGAATTGGGCTACTTTAAATCTCGCACTTAAAGTATGAAACACTTGCTACTCCAGCCTTCACATTCCTATACAATTTAGATAAAGATGAACATGTAGAACAGCAATGTCAGAGGAAATTATCTGTACAAAAAAATCTTAGGTAAATTTTAAATTTTAGAAACTCCTGGTACTTCGTGTGTGTGTCCCGTCCCGTCCCCCTCCCCCTCATATAGGGTGCTGTAGTATGATAAGCATGTACGTTAATGTGGTGTCAGAGAAGAAGCTGAGGAAGACTGTTTTGGTTTACAGTTCTATAAAACAGTTCAGTTTTGCAGTTCTGTATTCAAAGTGAAGTTGATTTTGCTCTTAGATCAGGGAATTAACCTCTTCGTAATGAAAAGGGAGTGCGTCATGTTTCCAGAATTTTAGAAATTTTTATTATTGTTAGTTTGACTTTAAATACTATAGAATGAATCCTTCAGGCACCAACTGTTAAGTTTGTATGCTGCTGAAGTGTTTTGAATAGTGCACTGGACTGAACTGTGGAGACCAGTTTACATCTAAGTTGGTTATTTGCTGTGCAAATAAAACAAATTGAGGCTGAAAGAGGGAAGAAATATTTCACAGTATGTGAAATGGGAATATTTGCAGTGAGTATTTCAGCAATGTGCTACGTTAGCATTAAGAATAGCTTTTTATTTTGAAGTCATTCTCCCTACTACAGAACATTCTTCAGTGGTGACTCAGTGTAGAGCTAATCTCTCTCAAAATGGTTGCCAGTTGCCACTTGGAACAATAGGACTGAAGCCACAGGCTGCCATCAGGTGGCTGTTTTTAAGAAGGGCATTTTTTCCCCAGTGGATTTGAGTGTTTCTTCCCATCTGATAACATAGAAGGTCTCAATATTCACTGAATTCTCGTAATAGAAGACTCTGAAAACAGTGCAGTTACTCATTACTTTATCTGAAATGAAGAACCCACTGCACCAGATATTTTCTTTTATGGAAAAAAACCCATTAAACTGTAACCTCTTTTCAGGAACAACTCCTTGCACCTGATTTATATGCCATAATACTGACCACTACTTTTTTTTTTTTAAGTACTCAATTCCTCTCTGGACAGGGACATCTTTTCCCTGTACTGTGAACGAGGAAGTTAAGCAGAGGGAGAAAGGAATGATTTCCATACAGTTGTAAAGGGGAATGACTTTGCTGGCAGAGAAATCCCGCTGCCTCCACGTTCTGTTGGGGTGAGATCCAGCGGGCAGGCTGGTCTGTTCTCTTCACCACGGCGTAATGCAGCAGCGTGATGCAAGTCTGCCCGTGTGTTCCTGGGTGCAGCTGGGCTCGGGAGCCATCAGGTGAGGAGACTGGACATAACAGAGGATGGCTGGTGTCTCCCAGGAGCCGCATTGCTTACTCTGAGGGCTCAGAAGTGCAGTGAGTGGCCTTGAGAGAATCCTGGGGCTGGGGGGATGTCAGAGGAAGTGGGGGAATGCATCCGATTTGTGCTGGGAGACAAGCTGAAGTACAATGAGAAAGTCACCTTGCCTTCACATAAAGATTACATTCCTTTGCATACAGTCTGTTCTAGAGCCTCGTCTCGCATAGTTGCGGCTGAGGCTTTGGCTTCATCTGTAATTCCATTTTAAATAGGTTGGAGAAATTGTGCCGGTATCTGTTAGGACATTGGACCGGACAAAAGAAACGTGTGTAAAACTAGATGTGGTGTTCGGACGTCACATCCCAGTGGATGTGAGTGCAGAGCAGGGGCAGAGCACGAAAGAGGCTGTGGAAGTAATTTATTGAGAACTTGATGTTAAAGGAAGAGGAGACAGTCTAGAAACAAACAGGAGGCTGTACCTTTTTGGAGACCTGTGCTTTCAGAACCAGTTGGCTCCTTTCCCTCTAAAATCTTCCTAACACCTTAAAATGTTTTCACATGGGCAGAAGTCATAAATTGGAAACAAATCCATTGAAGTATACTAGGTTGTCAAACTGAAAAAGAGGTGAAGTGATAGATCCTGGAGAGGAGAGTTAAGGAAAATTTGGAGCACAGAGTGGGGAAACTGGGATATGAGAAGCCATGTGGCAGCTGGAGTTTAAAACAGAACTTCTGTAAACTTTACCTGTTTGTATTGCTTCAGGATGGCTTATAAAATGTAAACACCAATCTGATCAAAAGGTAAACCTTGAAAAATGATTTAAGATGGAACACTATCTTCAGATTGTAAAAAATGTCAGAGGTATTTTCTTGAGTATTTTTTGGTTGCTGAAGTGTAAGCTAAAGTTAAATGTAAAAAGCAGGAGAGTGCTTTGTACTTTATGGTAAAATTCAGTATAAGAATATGATAGTTATCCGCAGGTCACCTATTTATAAATCTAGAAGACTTAAAGATTAATCTTCAGAGAAATGCATGCAAAGGTAAGAAGGGGAGGTACCCAAATAGTCTAGCTCTGTAGCAGCATAATGAAGGACAATGAGTATTTAAGACATGCAATACCCATAGCTGATTTCAATATTTTTCTTCCTCTTCATAAGAGAGATGTGTGAATGGATTTGCAGTAGACTGAGTTTGAACAGGGGACTAAGGAGTGATTTATGGCAGAGGAACGAGGAAAGACTGGATAGAAAATGCAGCGCGGGTGGTTTCATATCAAGATAGAGAAATAAATAAGATTCCGTAGAAATAATGCAATGTAGGGGGAGCAACTGAGAGAGAATGTGGAGAAGATTGGGTGCTGGAAAGTCCAGTCTGGGTGGTGAGAGGAGCAGATGGAAGAATCTGACCTCTGTTGGGCCTGTGCTTCAGGGACGTGCTGCTGGCTCTGGGGACCGAGGAATCGTTACTCCACCACCAAGCTGAGAGCATATCTCCGAAGCACAATCTCAAAGAGATGGTGGTTTTTTTTTTTCCAGAGAGTAAGCCATGCTAGGAGTGCTCACAGAAGGAAACAAAGCTGGTATACAGTGCTTCAGTTCTCAAGGAAGTTCCTCTCTGGGGTACTCAGTATGTTGAAGACATGGTGACAAACATCCAGGTAAGTACCATAACTCCGTGTTTGGTCATCGCGTTGTGTGGGATAGGTGAGGTCGGTTCTGTGTGTGCACACACAAACTCCTTCCTCTCTGCTCTGCTCTTAGACATACAGAACTCTGAGTAAATGTCCAGTATGTAGGGTTTTCAACATGTCCTTGGTTTCAGTCTCCTAACCTCTGGTGGTGGTGAAGACACGTACTGAATTTAAGTCTACTGACAACAGGCTTTTTTTTTTAAATCAACTTTAGCACATCACTTTGAAAGACACAATATCAGTATTCTGTTTTAGGCTGTTTACAGTACCTTGCCATAGTGGAGGGCATCAGTATTTTTGTCATATTCAAAATCTTTGGAGAGCATCTTCTGAAGCACAGGCTAAAGGAACTTCTGTTGGCCAGAGATTGTATGGCTTAAAGAATCTTGAAAAGAGTCTTTATGTAAATATTCAAAGATTAGTTCACATGCTGACCTAAGAAATAGGGTGCCTCTTTAGGGTATGAACTATGATGTTTCAGCCTTGAAATTTTTTTTTCATGCTAACAGGAATGCAGGTCCATTACTGTATCACTGATCTGTCGTTTGCTTCCTTGGTGGTTCTTTCAGACTGACTTTCAGGCAAGGTGGTAATCAAGAACTTGCTAAATATTAAAAGTTTCCTTCCTGTCGACCTTTGTATTGCAACACAGAGGATTTGTTTAGACCATGTAACTCTGTGCCATTTGAATTTCCATTCAAGCTACTGTTTGCTGACATCAACTGAAGCTTCATGCTCCAAAATGCATGCTGAAGAAGTGTGTTCATCCTTAACAAATGCCAGCTGCTTCCCTTCTTTGTGTGCTTTGGGGGAAGATTCTAGGCATGAGGTGGGAGGTAAATATAATTAAATTATTTCTATTCTACCATTATCTGATAATTCGACAACTGTATTTTGAAGTTCTGGCTACTAATTAAGCCATTTATCAGGAAAGGTTGACAATAATTTTTCTAAAATAGAGTAACCCCTAGCTTCTGGGAACTACAAAAGTCAGAATTTTAATTTTTAATTTTTTGTTCATAATAAAGCAATTTTGATTACTCTTTGCTTTCTGATTTTACTTAATCTGATAGATTTCACTGCTTGCATTTGCAGCTTCTTTTCCTGTATCTGAGGACTAGGAGAACTATGCGATCTTCATGTGTTCATTCAATACAAAGAGCTAAAGATTTAAGCACCAGAATCTTGTGGTTGTTATACACTGGCTTCTATTTTTTTTTTTTTATGCAACTGTTGCAGGTAGCTAGGAGTCTGTTATCTCATATTTTCTCCAAGAAAAATGCTTTGTTGGGTAATATTTGCCATCAGTTTTTATTGTGGGACAGTCTCCCAGGCTCCAACTGTGAAGATGTATTTCTATTTTCTGTGAGAAATAATAAAACTACAGCTGGCTGTGCATCATCTGCTGTACCTTTTCCATCTCTGTTCTGTGTGTAGTCACTGAGTCAGTTTTAATTCTAAACTGAGCAGAAAGTTGATCCTTGGGACTGCCTTCTGCCTACTGCTGCAGTGATTCTACAGGATGTGCCTTGATGAGTTTAAACAGTAGTTCAAGTATCTGAAGTGCAAAAATGGGTGGAGAGAAGGATTAAAATATCATAACCCTTGTCTCTTGTGCTTTCCCTGTTACAAAGTGCAAAGCTACCCATGTTATACTGCTGGCTAGAGCAGCTCCAGCACTACCCTCCATCTCTGAATTTCTTTGCAGCCCCAGGGGAAGCTGCACCTCTCTGGCTCTCACAGCTGCTGGACTTTGATGGGGACATGCCTGCGCTCTTTCCACTGGCCTCCCCTGGCAACCAGCCCTTTGAAGATGACCTCTTGCTGTTTGCCTGTTGTCTCTCTTGTGTTGGATTATAGATGAGAAGTTGGCATGAGGGGAGGGGGATGGGATGGAGTGTTGTGCGTTTTAAGCCTAATTTCTTTCTGCATTTTCAATTTTTTTTGTCTCTGGCTTTTACCTTTCTATATGGAAAAAATGTCTTGCATATGAAAAATGGTTTCTGGCAGAAATGCACAGTTTCTGTTTGGCATTCGTATGTAGGACAAAGGAAGCTTCATTAGTTTTGTGGCCAGGACATTGCATTCGTCCTGTAACAGTCTGCTCGCATTAGTTCCCTTCCCCCATCCCTCTTTTAAGGACAATATTGTTCGTAGTTATAGGGTAGCTTTTCTCTGTGTGCATGTTCTGCGTTCGTCTTCCCTCCCTCTGGCCCCAGTGAACGCGCCCTCTCAGAGGCAGCACAAAATACATCACCTTGGTAATGAAGGTTATGGTGTGAAATGGAAAGGGATGCACTAGAGCCCTGTGGCTGGGTTGCATTTTGCATGGACACTGACTACTTTTGGAAATCCAAACAACCAGGTCTTGCTAAATACTGGCAAAATCCTTCAGGGGAGGTTTATAAAAAACCAGTAGCTATATGGTAAGAAGTAAGGTATTATCAGGGATTAAACAAAGGTTAAGAATAAATGTCCAGTTTACACTATGGTGAAAAGTGAACAGGTGAGGTGTTTTAGTACAGAGCACTGTGACTAACAGTGTTTACACACTTTTAAGGATTTTTACCATCTCCTTTCTCACTACTTTTCTCAATGATGAAATCACTTTAATCTACCTGTGTCAGCACCCAATCTGTCTGAGGTTTCTTCAGGCTTTATTAAAGTCTGGGCATGGGGAGCTGAATGGTGGTTGACGTTGCTGTTGAATATTGATAAATAAAGTCAGGAGTTATGCATGTTAAAGGGTATTTTAAGCAGACATGAGGAAAATAACTTGGATGTGCCTGTGTATGCAGTTGGAAAGCCTCAGTGCAGCATACCACCCAAAATTAGAAGAATAGAATGTGGGAGGTATCTGTGATCTCTGCATGTAGCTAGTTCATCCTCATCTGGAATACTGTGTTTTAAATGGATCTCCTAGTATCATCGTATCTTCAGAAAACAACCAGCAAACCCAGCCTCTTTCCTTTCACCCCAGCTAGAAACACTAAACAAGGACATAAGCTAGTAAAAGTAATAGATTATTCCCTTGGAAATAAGAGACTTCATGGGACAAGGGCAAGGATAAGTTTGTGTTCCCTCTGCTACTTCTCTCAAGGAAATCCAACACTGATGTGTCTTTTCAGTACCTACCTTCTTCATGTAATTTGCTTATTCTTCTACAACCTGAGCAAAAGTAGGCCCTGCAGATTATAACTCTGTGCTTTGTATTCTATGAGCCACTAATGTGGGTGGTGTAGTCGAATCCATTTTGGCAATTGCTGTATACCTAAGTTTTCCCCTGAAATAAAAGTATGATATTTACTGGATTTAATTTTCCAGTCTTACTTCAGCCAGTGTGGTGACATTTCCTTAGTCTCCCATGTGTGGGCAAGCTTACTGTAGTTACATCTGTTGCATCAGGACTGATAATTACATTTGTCTTTCTGTCAGGACAGATCTGCTCAGACCTTGGGTAGTAGATAGTATAACTGGTCTTGGGTGCAAAGTGTGCAGTA
The DNA here is from genome assembly GCF_047716275.1 of Strix uralensis. Classification (NCBI taxonomy): domain Eukaryota; kingdom Metazoa; phylum Chordata; class Aves; order Strigiformes; family Strigidae; genus Strix; species Strix uralensis. Next base: position 18,059,470 of record NC_133988.1, read on the forward strand.
AGGGAGATTATGAAGCTTGCAAAGCCTTCCAAGTGTTTTGACCAGAGTATGGATTGATATGCAGAAGGATTCTGCTTCTGGGCAGGCAGTTAGAATGTGCAGATGAATAACTACATAATGTTGGAGTTTTAACTAATGGTTTTTTGGCTGAAGCAGGATGAAACTAACCAGCAGGCTTGCTGTAGAAAAGCCAGGACTGCCTGAACAAGCATGTCTAGCTTTAGCCTCTTGTGTCACATGGACAAACTGGAAATGGAGAGAGAGGAAAGGAGGGATTGTGCAGACTGAAATATTTATCGAGGTGCTCTGCAGCATAAGCAATCCCTTACATTCTGTTTTAGAGGAAGATTATGGCTGTGTTCTGGCTTTGTAGACAGTACCATGATCAAAAACCTGTTGGAGTGAGTCCAGATAAGAGCCACGAAGATGCTCGGGGGGCTGGAGCACCCCCCTGTGAGGACAGGCTGAGAGAGTTGGGGGGTTCAGCTGGAGAAGAGAAGGCTCAGGGGAGACCTTAGAGTGGCCTCCCAGGACTGAAAGGGGCTACGGGAAAGGGGGGAGGGACTCTTGATCGGGGGGAGGGATAGGATGAGGGGTGACAGTTTTAAACTCCATGTAACATCAAGAACTTCCTGGAAAGACAGGGTCTAGACCAGATCATGTGTCAGAAAAATGAACTGTACTGAGTTTGGAAATCAGTCACAAATCAGTCTGTGCGTATAACGAACAGTTACTATTGGACTGGAGACTTTTACAGTATTGTGAAATTTTGGGTCAGCCTGAAATCTGTCAATCTGCTTGCTAAACTTTCTTGCTAAAATACAACCTGCAAACAAGTACCTCAGCTTTTTCAGAGCTGTGTGCTTTTGTAAAATAAATACTACCTTCTCTGGTACATACACGTGTGTGTTGTCTTTTAATTCCCTCCTAACACTCTTGGAATTTTCATCCCAGCCAAATTCATTCCTTTTCTAAGTGTGCATCTTGTGTGCTTTTGGCAAGGGAATGCAAATGGAAATTTCTTTTAGGATTCCTTATATGAACAGTTTCAATCAACTAGTGTATTTTTGGCTGTTGAATAGTTACATTCATTTTTTTTGGGCCCCAAACACTCCCTGGGGTTGAAGAAATAGACCCCATTATGTTGTACAATGTTTGTCAGGTTCTCTTCATACTTCCTACTCCACTTTCTCCTAGAAAACTTTCTAGCAAAGTATTTATAACTCCATATGAGGCCTTCAGTTTAAGATGAGGAGATTATATGGCACTGACCTGATACTTGCAGTTTTAAGTCCCCACTTGAGTGCTGTGGGACAAATGTAGTTCATGAGATGTAAGGTAATCCTGTTTTTCCCAGCCACTTATGACTATGTCTAAAGTTCTGGCTATTAGTGCATTTTTGGGGCCTGTCTTGTCCTATATAGGGCCAGAACTCTCTTGTTTTACTGTATAGCTACTGGCAGCTTTCTTCTGCCAAAGTACTCTATGAAGGCATCATTTTACTCTTTGATTTTCCTTCCAGTTTCCCCCATCTCTTTCCAGCATCTTTCTACCCATTTAAAGAGGAAAAAAACACAGCTATAAACATGACTTTGTTCCCCTTTGCTCTGTCAATACTGTGGTAGGAGAATGCAGCGTAATCAAAGCACTTAAATTTTTGAGAGAAGAAATCTGCTCTCAAACTATCTCAGGTATGCATATCTTTTCATGGAGTTTTGCTTTTGAGACCCCTTGAAGGAAGGAGAGTCCAGCTTCCTGTTTGAATGGGCTGAGAGCTTCCCTTGCAAAGTGTTTGGAATAATTAGTGTCCAGCTGCTTTGTTGCAGTAGATGGCTCAGCTGCATAGTGTGGGCAGTACCCTTGATCTCTGCTTGTGCAGTAAATCTGATGCAGATGTGCTGAATTCAGTTTTCTACACATCTGATACTGTCCATGTGCTGTGGGTATCAGAGCATCCCTCTGACTCGGGGCTCAGAGGGTGTCTGAGAGCACGTTGCTTCTGCCAGGTGTGTCTTTCAGTGGCAGTTTTCTTCCTCTCCTGAAGTACTTGAAGCTGGGCCGTGGCACGGGTGAATGGCTCACAAACGCTTCATCTACTCCGTGAGTCACAGGTCGGGTGTCCCTGTGTCAAAGGAGTAAGGGAATGGTGCTGGTAGTGAGTGTGCTGATCAACTAGATCAGTGCCAAGGTCTGGTTCCCTAGTTAACAAAACCTACTCTGGCTGCTCCTCAAAGTTTACCACTCCTTTTCACAGGATCTGGTGGGCTGTGTAGTACTGGCCTGTCTGTGTTGTAGAACGTTACTGGCCTTTTCTGTATGGTGGATGTGTTCAACTGCATGTATCTGTTTTTACATTTAATTACAGCATAGACTGGATTTCTCATCATCCCTTTTGGCATGCTTTTTGGAGTAAAGTGGACTGTGAGAGGATTTCAGGAATGCTTGGTGCTCTTGCTATAGAGAAAGTTTGGTGCAAGCCACTTGTGGGTTCAACGCTAACCGCCGGGTCGAACCGCACGGTCACAACTGATAGCCAAGAAAAGCGTGCTGCTGAAATGCTCAGGTCCTATAATGTTACATTTTGTGGTGATTTGGTTTTTGGGAGGATGTTCTTCAAAACAAAACGAAAAAGTCTGAAAGCAAAAAGAAACTGTTTTAATGGAGTTTTGTTCTTGAGCCGGAGGCTGGACACTCCTCTCTGCACAGCAAAGCTGCATGGCCTAGAGGAGCACAGGGTGATGAGGAAACGCTTCTGGCTTTCACCTTTTTTAAAAAGGCTGTTGTGTTCTAGCTGCAGCCAGCATAAAACCCTCATGTTTTGTCAGGCTGCAGAGACAATAGCAGCTCCTTTTTTTTTTTTTTTTTTTTAAGAAAACCCACTCTTCAGTTCTTTAAACATTCCCCCCCCATTTGTATGGTTTTGGCTCATCTGTAATGGCACATTCTACTGATGCCTTTTTCAAAAAGCAGTGATACAGAGAAGCTACAGCCTGAGCCTTTTCTTTCTGGTGGGGTCTTAGTAATGCTGGGTTTGGAATATTGCAGTTAAGAACCTTAAATCACTTTTGGCAACAGGTTGCTATGCCAATACAGAAGAGTAAACTGAGATGGAAAAGTTAAGTTCTTCATTCCACTGTATTTGTAAGTAGTAGGAAGTAGTAGGAACAGATACAGTCTTGTGGTGATGCAGTTGTATTAGTAGCTGCATTACGTTAAAGATCAAAATCACAGCAGTGGCAACAATAAGCGGCAAATCTTGTGTCAGCTGAAATGACTCAAGTCTGTCCTGGAGAATGACTGCAAAGTAATTTTTGTAGTCCTTAAAAAGCAGTTTCTCTTTTAATAAGTAAGAAGGTAAAATTTCAGAGGAAATGCAAAAAATGAGTGTTCCTAACACTAAATTGACTGTTTTGCAGCCTTCTGGGTGTTATCTTGATTATTTTAATATAGAAGCTCTACTGGAATACTTTGTGCAATTAGTCCAGTCACTGTTCTCACTAGAGAGTGTTAGCCAGGTGTCTTCCCTTTGCTCTAAACAGGCTTACTTTGCACCCTGATGGAAACCTCTCTGGGTTACTGCTTTTTCCTTCTCTACCCAGTGCCGCTTTCTGGCCCTGTGCTCTGTTCCTTGTCACAGCTGAATTTCTTTTCACATGAATAAACTGGAGACTTTTTTTAAGTAATGGCGGTACATAGCAAAGGCTCAGTTAGGTTTGATCTTTTCACTGAAGTAGATTGAAGACAGAAGCAGTTCTGCTAGTGAGCTCTAGATCTTCTTCCCTTAGGTATTCATCTGATGTGATTTGGGCTCCGTTGGGTGAATTCCAAATTCCTTCATTCTTTCTGTGTTCTGATGCTGGTGGAAAGTAGGCTTGAGAGACAACAGACAAGTTAGGTGTTTTCAGGGAGTTAATGGATGCATGGGTAATTGTTCCATGTCATAGAGCTATCAGATAGATCTGTAGTTCCTGCTGGGGTGAAGAACAGACGTTATTGCACAGGACTGGCCAGTTTCTAGGCTGTCTTGGTGCAAGGCAGTGTATGTGATGATCTGAGCTCTCATCATGGCTCTGACAGAAATTTTCCATGTTTCTCACTGAATATGAGCTAGTACTCTGTGGTTGGGTTTTTGTTTTGGTTTTTTTTTTTCCCCCTTTGGTTAGTTGTCACTTATGAGCAGAAGAATCAGTAGCTTTGTTCTGACCTGTACCACTGCAGTAAAATACATCTCACTTAACATCCTTCATTTGTTTTCTCATGTTTTTTGAGTGGGAACCTGTTAACTTGCCACAAGTTCCTACTTCATTTTTTACTTCAAACATCACTATGTGTATGATATCCCACAGATTCCTCATCTGAGGGCACTGAAAGATTCAAATTAGAGCCATGTACTAAACACAAAATGTTATGTAAACCCGAGTAATCTGGGGCAACCCAATTTGGAAGAAAGATCATCTTCAGAAGAGGTCTAGTTCTGTAGGAGTAGGAACAAGGACCAAGTGAATGCATTGTCATAACTTCGCTTGCTCAGGCAGTTGTTTTTCACAGTTTCATAAAGTCTGTGTTTTTTGGCAACCCAGGATTGCAGTGTGTTGCCTTTACTGATGTGTCTGGTTCTGTTAGGGTTAGACCTTGCTTTTGGGCTATTGGAAACATTTTTGATGCTGGCAATCTTAACCACACATCTTGTACATCCAACACTACAGATGAGGAAAATTAGAGCAGAGATTAGCAGTTCTGTCAGGTGTAGAAAGAAGCTGTCTAAGCAGTATTATACCCAATACAGTAATTTATTGTTGATGTTAAGAAGAGATTACCACTTGCCTAGAGTTGCCCAGAGAAGCTGTGGCTGCCCCCTCCCTGGAAAGGTTCAAGCCCAGGTTGGAATGGGGCTTTGGGCAAACTGGGCTAGTGGAAGGTGTCCCTGCCCGGGGCAGGGGGTTGGAGCAGGATGATCTTTAAGGTCCCTTCCCACCCAAACCATCCTGTGATTCCATCCTATAACTTCCCAAATGCGAGTGTATTTTATTTCAGTTCATTGTGACAGCTGTGCCAGTAGTGTGAATGAACCAACCCTATTGTTCTGCCACCCCCCACCTGCAATACACGCGAACAGCTGTACAGAATTGGACAGTTACTTTGCAGTCCTATATGTGGTCTGAAATTGGTTAGCAGGAGCCAGCTTGGAGGAAGGTGCAGACACCAGATAGTGGCAGTTCTGTTCTTTGAGACTTTCTTGTTCCTGCATTTACAATTTTGTTGCTGTTGAAGCTGAATTTAATGTTTAAAACTTTCTTATTCAGTCTCACTACTGCCCCTGACACTTTTATGATTCTTTATTTACTTCATTCCGTTGACAGTGAATGAGGACTGAAGCTGTGGAAAAAATTGTAATTTTTTACCCTGACTTTTCTTCTATATGCCGTTTAGTCTGGTAGTCCAACAAATCCAACTTTAATACAAATAAAATTTTATTTAATGGAATGCTTATTCATAAAACAGTTCCATGTCTAATGGGTATTACCATTTTAGGTACCCTACAAGAACTTGCTGAAGTTGCAGCATGGCAAGTCTGTAGCTTTTGCAAATTGTTTTTACCTTGATTTTGAGGATGGAGCTCAGAATCAAAGAACGATAGAAAAGTGTAGGCTGAAAGGGATTTCTGGAGATCAACTGATCCAGCTTTCCACTGAAAGCACGTTCTTAGCGTCCTTGTTATCCAGCCCCTTGTCAAGCTAAATCTTGAATATTTCCAGTGGGGGATGTTCCACCACTTCTCAGGGCAACTTGTTCTGCTCCTTTAATTGTTCTTATGGTGAAGAATTGTTTCCATATATCCAAACAGAATTTTCCCTGAAGTATCTTTGTGCCTGTTGCCTCTTGTCTGGTCATCATGTGCCCTCATGAAAAGACTGTGTCTGTCTTCTCTATAGATACCTGTAAGGCTGATTAGATCTCTCCGAGCCTTCACTTCTCTAGGCTGAATGAATGGAATTCTTTCAACCTTTTTCATATGTCAAGTTCTCCAACCCTTTTATCATCTTGGTGGCCTTTTGCTGGACCTTCTCCAACCAAAACTGGACACATTATTCCAGGTGTGGTCTAAGAAGTGCCAAGTACAGTGGAATAATCACATTCCTTGATCTGCTGGCTATACGTGTGCTCCAGGTGCAGCCTTAGCTGTTGACTAACATTCTGTTTGCTGTCCAGCAGAGGCCCCGTGTCTTTTTCAGCAGAGCTACATTGCAGCCAGTCAGACCATATGTAGTATGTACTGCTGCTCAGTATTACTCTATCCCACATGTAAGACTTAAAATTTGTCTTCATTAAACCTAATGCAATTCTTGGTGGCCCAGTCTTACAGCCTGCCACAGTGACTGTCTTGTGGCCCTTCCTCCTGTCATATTTACTGCTCCTCCCAGTTTGTTGTCATCTGCAAACTTCACTGAGAGTGCATTTGGTCCTCTCATCTGGGTTCTTTGTAATGATACTGAATGGCATCAGATCTATTGCTTGTAATTAATATACTTACTAGTCTTGACATCTGTTGCCACTCGGAGCTCCAGCTGAACTTAATGCTTTCCTAACTAAATCTCTGCATTTCCAAGCAATATTTCTATATTCATCTTTGGGACTGTGCCCTTTTCCCATTTCTCTTTTCCATCCAACTTCTGGAGATTCTAGCAACAAAATACTGGATTGTCTCTGAATCAGACACTCTGTGTCCTCTAGTACTTTACTGGTGAATGAAGAAGTTGTTGTTTGTTCAAAATCTGTTTGGTGACTTATTTTTACTGCATTTTGAAGAAAACATGTACACTCAGCCCACTTTCTATATTTAGTAAGACTGGTTTGACAGGGGAGATATTTACTACAGAAGTCCCAGCAGAAGTGTACTAATATTTTTTTTTTTTTTTCTCTTCCCTGTAAAACACTTACATGGTTTGGTTGCCTTATTTCACTTGAGCCATGATGTACTCCAGACTTTGGATCAGTCCTGTAGAAGAAGCTTCCGTGGGGGATGGAGTTGGAGAAAGGAAATGAGACCTGGAGCTTGAAGGTGGTGGCTGGGTAACTAAAAGTATCTGAAGTCTGCCCTGAGTTACCTGGCTCTGCTTCCATACACCTGGGGGAAACTAGGAAGGGAGCTCACTTCCCTTCAGTTACCAGATGCTGCTTCCACATAGACCTGTTTTGGAGGAAAGCTTTGAGAAGGAACTGCATTTCCCTGATGGTAGACTTCCCATTCAGGTTGGCTTGGGTTTTGGTTTCTTGTTTTTTTTTAACACTGCAAAACCTCATAAATTTTATTTCAAAAGCTTGTCTGGTGAAGGAATGTGATTTCATGTGGAGGGAGACGAATCCATGCCAAGTGCATTCCAGGTGGGAAAGCTATATGGTTTATCTGTTGTTTCAGGCCCTAAAGCATTAAGGAATTCAAGTCTTCACAAAAAGACTCAATAATTCTGCTCCATTTTAGAGGCTCATGTAGCGTACTGTGAGTTTTCTCACTTTTACAATTCTCTCCCCCATCCCAATGTGGGGGGGGAGTGAGTGGCTCTGTGGGGTTTAGTTGCTGGCTGGGGTTAAACCACAGCTGTCACCTATGGACGGTGCAGGGGAGGGGATTCTCTGATCTCTTGTGTGTGAGGGGACAGGGAAACATTTAAACTGGAAGGGCAGGATTTTTGATGACTTCTTACAGCAAGATTGATGCTTGGAACTGGCACTAATGTGGGTATTTGCAGAGCTTGACTTCCCAACTGGAGCTCAACTTTACTAGCTGGGCAGAACTTGACTTTTAAAGTGAGCTAACCAAGGGAATAGTCTATTGGCAAGATAGGAGTCAGGGGTCCTTAACCTTAAGTCTCATGGGGTATGGAAAGACCCCTGGGAAATGACTCCTCTCTACTCAGCTCTTTCCTAATCTTTTATTAAAGGAATATGTTGATCTCCATATAATTTTGTTGGCTTTGAAACAAAATAAGCAAACAAATGGATTGTGTGTGTAGGTTGGTAAGGACAAAAGTGAGCTTTGATAGTCAAATGATGTTGGTAGGGGAGGGGTCAGAGCTGCTGTTTCTATTTGAAAAATGTAACTTTTGACTGTAACTTTGGTACATATTTCAGTGAATGCTTAAGTATAGCCCATAAAAACCCTTGAGCCGAGGCCTCAATTTCCTCTTTTCCTAACACGTTAATATACTGCACGTATCTTCAGCCTACTGGAGAACCTGCTACAGAATTGTGTCTGTTGTTGAAGGTGCAGTTACGTGCTAGAGCTGCATTTCTTTTTCATGTTGAACCAAACAAAGCCACCACTTTCAAGCTGAAAAACTCCATTCAAACATTAAAATTCCACAGTTATTCCAATTCTAGATGTTGATTTCTGGAAGTTCACACTGGAAGAAATTCTTACTATTTCAGCATGGGTTTTCTTTTTGATTTTTCTGTTCATTTTAGTGGCTTAAGTCCTCATGCCACTTCATCTTCCTTTCTAACACTTTTCTGTCCATGCAATGAAGTCTGGTCAGACAGCTGATCCTACTGGTGTTTTTGGGCAGACATCTCCCCAGGATGGAGAGTAAGAAAACCACTGCTTTGTCTGAGAATCAGGGTTAATTCACTAGTAAACCAGAGATGAGAACGTGGCAGGCACTTGTGCTGCGTGAGTCCTGTCGTGAGCACCGTCGGCCCTCGTGGCTGGGGGGTGGTCTGCCACATCTGGGCACCTCATCAGTAGAAGTAACACCAGTGTTTTAAGCTTGAGCTCTTAAATTCACTAACTCATGTTGCACTTTTAGTTGACACAGTTCCCTGTTTTGGAAAGTTGCAATGTCTTCTGTCTGAGACTACAACAATGTAAGCTTGTGGAATTCGAGCAGAATCTACTGACTACTGGCTTGATGTGGTGGAGTGCTTTTATGGACAGAAAGTTTTCTGTTGATGTACCCTGTGCCTTACTGGCCTTGATGCTGATTGACTGTATTTTTCTGTGTCTTAAGTGTTTTTCAGAATTGTGCTACTGGTTTGACACTTCTGATAAACACCTTAAACATAACATTGTTTTTTTTATTGGAGAATGTAGACAAAACCCTGCCATGTGTGCCTTTTCATCCTCTTTTACGGTCTTTAGGAGAGAGGTAGGTACCCAGAGCCTCTCTGTGTTATTTTGTGGTCTTACGTGATCTAGATTTTGTACTAACTTTGCCACTACAAAAATATATTTCACTCTTCTCTGCTCCTGGCATGGATCTGTGGGCCATTTTTAAATCTCTCTTTTGTTACTCGTGCCCTTTCTTCTCCTGCCTGGTAAACTTTCACTTCTATGAGTAAATCGGTTGTGTACCCTTGGAGGGATGGTAGTTGCCCAGAGGATGGGACGTGGGTGCTCAGGGTAATGTCAGTCCCTCGCCCAATCCCTGCCCCTGCAGCAGTGTCACGTCTGGTTACTGTTGCAAAACCATGAAATGTTGTTATCCAGATCTTTGCCAAACACATAGCTAAACAAAGGGGAAAAATACTTCAATTTTGTATTTGAAAATCTGCTGATACATCAGAGGCAAGAGAGAACCTTAAAAGAATAGAGATGCTTACCAGGGTGGGATGTAACTTTATTTTAGACAGTCAGTATCGAGTCTGGTTCTGCTAGCATATACTTCAGAATTTTCTAGCACGTACTCCTTCATGGCCATGATGAAGTCCTGCTTCAGTTTTTTGGAACAGGATGCCTTGGTACCCTGGCCGTTTTTTCATGAACTGGGAACTATATGTAGTGCTGCTCTGCACATTAATCCTCTGCCACAGAAACTGTGAAAGTCCTTATAGCAATGTTACCAACTGAAGTTCTGGATTGATGCAGAGAGTTGCTTAGGGCCCTCTGACATATATGTAAATCTTTAACTGGCTTCTCAGAGGTATGTTTATTCATTGTATGCCAAATTACCAATAAAAATCAGCCACAAATTCTGTTGGTGCGTATTGCGTGTGAGTAGATACAACTGCCTTTTGTGATGTGCTCAGTGGAACAATGAGACTAAGCAAAAGGTGACAAGGTATGTAGGAGACTTACTAGATCTGAAACATGCTTTGGTATTTTTTTTAAAAAAAAGTCAACCTCAAATATGGGGTCAAAACCCAAAAAATGAGTGAAAAATTCTATGTGTTGTATCTCTTCCCTTATTATTTGTCGGGAGATAAAACACCTGATTAGTTATAGGAGATTAAGCATGGAGGGAAACATTGGCAGCTTAATTTGGAGGAAGGCTAACATGGAACTAAGAATGGGAAGAATATATAGGTAATTTTAGTGAAGAGCTTCTTGTTTAATTTGATTGTTACTGATCTCATGTTGCTGTGACCAGATCACACATTCTGAACTCTGTATGTGCCTCGCTGTGTTTCCGTACTGCCGTATCGCAGGAAGCCTTTCGCGAGGGGAGCAGAGGTCAGGCCACTAAAGCTACACAGCTGCTCAGCAAAGGCGTGCACATAACAAGGGCAATCTTTCAGCTGTTTGTTGCCCAAAGGGTGGAGGAGAAGGAACGATGTTTTGTGGCTTGTGGGATCTAAAGAATTGAATTTATAATGAAGAATTCAATCAGAAGAACGTTGGGGAAGGTAATGCTGAGTCTCAGAGGCATGTTACTGAAGTTTTTAAGACTGTCTAGGTCTCATTACCCAAACCTGGCTTTTATTTATTAGAACTGGTGCCCTGGAAGGGAAGGGAAGGAGTTGAGATCTGTTAGGGTTGTGTTGTTTTGTTTTCAGTGGAACTGAAATTAGGGAATCTGTTTCCAGTGTTGACATGCTCTGTCTCTCTGCAAACTACTGGAACTATGTAAGACACAGAAATGCCAGCCTGGTTTTATCCAAGCTAGTTCAGGCCCCAAAGCAATGTAATGGGATCACCCTGATGTGTGTGGACATGACTGTCCTGCTTCCACACCCAAGCCAATAAATATTCGGTGGCATGATATACCATGTGGGTTTAATTGCTTGAAGGTTGAAGCTCACTTGTGATCTTCACATGGTGTGAATGTACCCTTTGTCTTTTGTTGTTGTTGTTGTTTAGGCCCTTTGGGATCCTTAATTGTAGTGTGAATTAAAAAAACCCACCCCAACCCTATGAATTGACTACTGAAGTTGGCTTTCCTGTTAGCCATTGAAATCTTAATATGAAGTGTGAATGAAACACTGTTGGCTGGGATGTGAAGTCAGAGAGAAATTTATGCAGAGAAGAGATTCCTGGGTAGAAATCGCATGCTCAGAGTGATGCACCATGAACATGACTCTAACATTGCTGGTCAGAAAGCTTACTATAGGGCTTGGTGTGTTCAGCGAGAAGGAGGTTGCAGTAGCTAAGATGGAAATTGATGTATAAAGAAGAGGTGTGCATTCATTCCCTGCAGGAACAAACACAGTGAGGGATTTTTGGAAGCATTTTTGTAAAAGTGCTATGCAAGAACCCAAATGTTTTTTTTGAGGTGGGGAAAGTAAATGTCTTCTCTTGGCAGGTGGGGTGGGGACAGAATTTTGAGGAAGGTGATCAGATTGCCGTTGGTAATTTGTCCATGAGGCATGAGATCAATCTGATGTTGGTGGAGAAGTTGGTTTGAGGGGAGGTTTAAATGATCTGCATTAAAAACATGAAATCTGAACAATGTGAACAGCTGAGAACACCCAGAGAGAAGATGAGAAGAGTGCTGTCACAGAGATCCATGAGGAGCCCAGAGGAAGAGGTGCCGGGGGTGGGGACAGAGGTCATGCTCCCAAGTTCTGGACATGATAAGATTAGTAAATTGGTAGATTGTGCAACCTGTCATTGACTTCATAGTGCCATTTTATTAAAAGAGCTGACACTGGGTATTTGAATATGAGCTCCCTCGATGTGTTAATGGTTATGCAGAGCTGATGACTAACTAATGTGTCTGACTTTTATCCTTCAGCTGAGTATTTCTGTTGGTGCTGTAGATCTTCAGATTCAGTGGAACAAATAGCCTAGGAACAGTTTGGCTCTGCGATGCGCATGTTTTTAACTGACCGGTGCAATGTTTTTGTCAGTTGTCCCTTCCTGAAACATGCAGACTTTGCGGGAGTACTGCTGCCCTAGTATAATTTGTTTCGTTAATTACTCTGGTGAGATTCCAGTGTGATGCAACAAAATCCTTGGGAGTTTGTAGCCTGCAGATGTACCTAGTAAGTTCTCTACATTTGCCAGCGCAGAGCCTGCGGGACCCTATTAGTTTTGCTTACTGCTTACACTGGGTTTTGCATTTGGGTTTGAGGTTTCTCGTGTGCAAGATCATTTTGCCATTGTTTGGTGGTTTAATAAATTTCAGCCTTCTCCCTGCTTCAGTCTTCTATGCACTGGTAGAAAATGTAAGGTAGACATTCTGTGCCTGGGTTGTTGGATTACCAAATGGAATCCACTTGCTGGGTCATGTTTGTCCTTGCACAGCAATGGTAGTAGCCAGCATGGCCATGCTGGAGGAGAATTCTTCTGTGACAGCTGTTTGGTTTTGTTTGCTAGCCAGAGCACAGCTTTCTTCTAGTAACATAGTACATAGTACAACCTTGCTATAGTTTGTGGGTAAAAGTGTGGGTTCTCAGTGGATTCAATTCATGGATTTGAACAAGAATTCGAGAGTTTCTTTCCCTCAGGGTGAATACAACTGTGTGAATGGCATGAGTCCTGTACTGAGGATGTGAGTTCCTGCTTATTTTTTACCCCTCTCTTGACAAACGTGCCAGGGATTCCTTTTTTAGGTTCTTGCTTCAGGAGAGATTTCAGAAAGTTCCTAGAAAATGCAGTTCTTTGGACTAGGTTCAAGAAGCAGGGGCTGTTGGTATTTAGAAAAAGAGTTTCAGAATACCATATAGTGGTCAGTAAATGCTGAGCAGAAGTCACCTCTTGCCAGAAAAATAACTGATATTTCTCAGATCTCATACAGTTCTTCATTCTTACCCATTCTCCAGTCTGGCTTCATATTCCATGTTCAATTTGAAGTCTTGTGCAGCTTTTCAAAGAGACAGCTCATTTAGTTATACATACTGGTCTTGGTTTTAGTGTATGTTCCAAAACTTGTTCTCTGGAAACTTAGTGCCTGGTACCTACTGCATGATACACATGCCTGGGATGATACTAGCTAATATTGTCATGTGTATTTTGTCCAAGGCAGCTGTAAGCACATGATGCTCTCTGAATCCTTCTTAATGCCTGCAGTTTCTCAGAGTCTGATTTATTGGCTGATCTGATAAAGTGAGATGAGAGGGTTTTCCTCTAAGATTTTCCTCTAGTCCTTGGACAACATATGCTTCTGCTGGAAGACAAAACATGCTAGATATACTGTCTGTTCCTATCTTCTTCTCATTGGAAGATAGGAGCTCTGCAAAGCTACACTACGGGAATGGCCATCCTTCATGATCTCGGAAGCTGCATATCAGGTTTTTCATACAACAGGAGACAAAGTCCAGCAGTTCTACCATGGAGAACCATAGAGACAATGAATGTGGTTAGTGGTTTGTCAGAAGGAGATGAGTGTCTTTTTAGGGGTCTCATTATTCCATTTGGGTTGAAGCTAGAGTCAAAATGTTCCGGTAGTCTCAGCCTCTGCAGCTTCTGCTGGAGTCAGAAATCAAATAATGTGGTGGTCTCCATTTCAGCGAAACTCTGCTGTTGGTGTATGATCTGAACCTGGAATGAGACTGACAGGAGCCATAGGCTGGTTGATACCTTATTGTGTCCCTGATTGCTCCTTATTTTTGCTCCCCTGAGGACGCCGCTCGTCACTGCTCTGCACTTGGACATGGAGCTGCTGACCCCAACTCTCTGAGTGCGACCGTCCAGCCAATTCCTGATCCCCCGAGTGCTCCATCCGTCAGACCCACGGCTCTCCAATTAGAGACAAGGATGTTGTGTGGGGCAGTGTCAGATGCTGTGCACAAGTCAGGTGGATGACGTCAGCTGCTCTTCCCTTACCCACCAACGCTGTAACCCCGTTGTAGAAGGCCACCAAATTTGTCAGGCAGGATTTGCCCTTAGTGAAGCCGTGTTGGCCAACACCAATCCCCTCCTTATTTTCCATGTGCCCCAGCACAGCTTCCAGGAGGATCCACTCCGTGATCTTGCCGGGCACAGAGGTGAGACTGACTGGCCTGTACTTGCCTGGGTTTTCCTTTTTTCCCTTTTAAAAATGGGGGTTATGTTTCCTCCATGTTATGTTTCCCCATCTTCCTCTCTGACTAGTTGTCATGTTTGTTTCTTCTGGTCATGCCTCTTGTAACAGGATAGAGCACTTACTCTGAGCAGTTACGCTCTTTCCATAGGGGTCTAACCATGAAGCTCACCTGAGCCCTATAAACATTAGTTTGCCGATAACTACTTTGGAGTGGTAAATCCTGTGCCTTGCCCTTCCCCTTCCAAAATGCATCAAGTTAGTATCTGTATTGTGGTTGAAAAGCTTTTTCTTTTTTACTATTTAGTAAAGCCTAAAATCACAAGGAATTGTTAGCTGTGGCACCCCAAAGGTCTAGTAAAACTTTAAGTGATTTGTTGGTTTTTGATAGAAGTATGGAGGTTATCTGAGTTTTCAGGGCTCTGCTGCTTCCAGGCCTATGATTTTTGTCTACTAAACTGTGCACAAGTCCTTTTTTGGGCCACCTAGCTTTCTGAAGAAGACAGGAGTGTTCAGAAATGCAAGTTTGATTTTGCTAAATGCCTGGGCACTCTGTGCCACATAGAATATGTGCCCTGTGTATGAAGGTGAGATGCTTGAGCTAGGGTATGCAGGGTGCTTGACTGCTGAAATACCTGAATGTCTTGAAAACCCTATTCAGAGGCCTTTAATATTCTACACTGCAAATACTTTACTGTCTCTGGAATTGTGCATAATTTGAAGCTTTCATGCCTCTAAATACGAAGGTTGTGTTCTCAGGTGTTTGGGGCATTATTGTTGGAACAGGGTGTCGGCCAGTATTGTCATTGAGAGGGAGACGAAATCACCAATTTCTTCTTGAAGGTGAGGAAGCACAGGCTTTGTAAAAGGAAGAGAAGAGGCTCTTTCAACTTCGGGCTTATCCTGATTTCTAGGGACATAACTGCAGAATATGCTTGGTGACTGTGATCTAAAAGGCTATTCACACTTGGAAGCTGTTACGGAAGAACGGCATTCTGGAGGAAAGGGGCTGCGGAAGGAATTTTCTGTTCCTCTTGGCCTTCTTCCAAGATATTTTCTGCACTAAAGAGAGACAGTACTTTTTGTATGGTTGGGAAAAAAAGACCAAGACTTTTCATCTTGTGACAGTGTATAGAAAGATCCTGAACTGTTCATGTGGTGGTTTGTAACACTATAATGTCTTACCCTGGCAGACAGGGGAAAAAAGGACAAAAGGGTGGAAGTTTTCTTTTAATCATCAGGACTTTTTGAGGTGATAGAGTTACAGAGCAAAATGTTCCTCCTCTGCTGGTTTACTGTGTGTCTGCTCTGTAACACTAACCCACTTAAAATTTGTGCGGTTCTTTTTGAAGTTATTTTAAACCCTCAGCAGTGTATACAGATTTTGTAACCTTGGATAAAAGCACCTGAGTCGTGGTTTCAGTTTTGCCCTTTCAGGCATGTGGAAAGTGCCCCAGCACATTTCAAGGATTTTGAACTAGAAACTTCTTAGATATGGGCTATGGTTTCAAAGCTCAATTGATACAGCATACATCAAGGGAATTACATCAAGGGAATGGTTTTCTATTTCTTTAGATATTTAATATAGATTAAAGCTTTGTGTTTTCTTAAAGGATCCCATGGACTCCTTTTGGGGTTAATTATGTTGGAATATATGCCCTGGCAATTTTGGAGAGAGCATTCTCTGCCTGACTCCCTTCCCTGTTTTTATGTCTGTTCGGAATAGTTTATCCATCAGATGCTGAGTTTAAGGTGTGGTTCACCTGCCAGTGACAGTACCTGTCCCAAGTTTTTAAACAGAGTAAGTTGAACTGCTCATCTGTGTGAGACTTGTAGACAGCTCAGTAGTGTGTAATAGCAACTCATAACAAAAGAAAGATGAAGGATGAATCAAGAGTTGGGTAGAGGATGCTACTCTGTCTGTCTGGTATTGCGGTGGCTTGTTTTCTCAAAATACAGGTGGATTGGTGATGAGTCTTAAAAAGTAATGAGTGGTAGGAAAACCTCTGCACTGTGTCAGATCATCATCATGTTTCCCATATTTTGCAGTAATCGCTAAAGTTACTCAGAAAGTCAGGGCCCCACAAGCCAATATAAATAGCTTTCCTGATATCGAATCACTTGCAAAATGAAAGTCAGGGTACAAGACATGGGAGAAAAGGACAAAACAACAAGCTGGTGATGCAGAAGAGATGGCAGGATTAGTGACCGTTACATGGTGCTACTTTGTGTGGGTTGGTGAGATATATACATGTGTAAATTATTGAGCAGTATAATCTCCTATTATAATAAGCTATGAGAAAACAAAGTTGTCATAGTGATGATGCTAGTTTGTGGTTTTCTTCAGCTAGTTTGGCAAAGGTGAGATTTAAGGAAAGGCAGGAATCTGGATAATGTACAGACTTTTTGCGAATAATGTTTTCTGCATATATGTGAAGTCTGGGCAACTCTTAGGCAAGTATCTGTGAAAAATCTGAGATTTTAGTTGAGGGAAAAAGAACGAGAACATAGAAAATAGTGTAAGAAATTAGATGTTTCACACTTTATACGCAAAGATACTATCCTAATGAAGAACAGCAAACCCTTACTACAAAAAGGACATTGAATGACTTGAGCGTGTCCAGAGAAGGGCAACGAAGCTGGAGAAGGGTCTGGAGCACAGGTCTGATGGGGAGTGGCTGAGGGAAGTGGGGTTGTTTAGTCTGGAGAAGAGGAGGCTGAGGGGCGACCTCATGGCCCTCTACAGCTGCCTGAAAGGAGGTTGCAGAGAACTGGGGATGAGCCTCTTTAACCAAGTAATAAGCGATAGAACAAGAGGTAATGGCCTCAAGTTGCACCAGGGAAGGTTTAGACTAGATATTGCTATCCATTTCTTTCCAGAAGGGGTTATTGGGGGTTGGAATGGGCTGCCCAGGGCAGGGGGGGAGTCCTCATCCCTGGAGGGGTTGAAGAGTCGGGTTGACCCAGCGCTGAGGGATCTGGTGGAGTTGGGAACGGTCAGGGTGAGGTTCATGGTTGGACTGGAGGAGCTTCACGGCCTTTTCCAACCCAGATAATTCTGAGATTCTGTGAACTTGGAAAAGACAAAGAAAGTAAAAAAGATTGATGCATAGGAAGCTCCTTGCCATAAAAAAATAAGAGTAACTACATAGTGTTGGAAGGAGGAGGAAGGGATTGAATATTTTAAATTAAAGCAAATACATATTGTTGCTTTGTGTAAGTAACACATATATCTAAAAGGAGACTGAAGTTTCTCACTTCATTATACCTCCCCCTGTTTTGGGTTCAGAAAAAAATAGACTGTTCCATAACTTAGGAAGTTTCTTATACCTTGCTTTGAACTACATGATAGGCATGTTCCAAAGGATGACAGATAGTTAATATTGTGCAGATATTTTAAAAAAAAAAGTGATAACGCCTCTCAAACATTGGTTCTGGATCATATGACATGTAAAGCTTTTATGAATGACTCTGCAAAACAGTTTGTGTCATTTCTGTCAGATTGCAAGGAGAGGTGATTTGCAATACAGAGTGGAGCTTTGTATTTGATTATTTTATATCTGAGAAGAGGACTTATAATCACATTTAATTGTGAGCCTTAACTGATTTTTCATCAGCAAGGTGACAGTGAGCTCACATAACATTCCAAGATTTTGCACTCATAGCATGCTTCAGAAACGTACTGAATTCTTCATATATGCAGTCTTTTCAGTTTTTCTGGTGTACCTTAATAAATAAAAGTGTATTTGTTATAAACTAAGGTATTCTAAAGCAGTCTGTATGTGTTTTGAATTCTACTGATTGGCTAAAGGTTTCTTTCTGATTCTGTTTCAGATGCATCCACTCGGACTGTGTAATAGCAATGATGAGGAAGACCTGTATGAATATGGCTGGGTCGGAGTGGTGAAGCTGGAACAGCCAGAGTTGGAGCCGAAGCCGTGCCTCACTGTCTTAGGAAAGGTAAGGGGTAGTTTGGGGTAAATGCTGCATATAACTGTTTCTTGGAAGGGTTAGTTCCCTTCTGAGAAAAATCAGCAAGAAATAAAACAAGAGAAAATTCCCTTTACTCTGCGAAATACTCCCATTTTGCCTGTTTTCACAGTAGGTGCTTTGGGGAAGGATAATGTCATAACTCAGTTGATAGAGATGGTGATGAGGAGCTGAGTGCACACATTCCCTTTTTGAGCTCTGTAGAAACCTAACAAAGACTTCTGCAAAAATGGTTGTTTGGCAGAACAGTATTGGAGTAGAAGTAGGGTGAACTGCAAGTGTGATGCTAACTCAATCAAAAGCAGTCAAAATGAAAGCATTCTATTGGTTTTCCTTAGGTACATTTTCTCAGAAGACATACATTGATTTTCTTTTTTTGGGGGGGAAGAGGAGTCGTCAACCCTAGAAGGGATTTCTTTGCTTTAATTGCAGGATAGGTATCTCTAATAACAAGTGAATCTTATTGTATTGGTCAAAAAATAAAAATTTTCATCTTGCTGGACTCTCCTTGTGGAATATGGCCTCTGGAATCTAAAGGCCTTGCAAAACATTCTCCCTTTGTTTTATGGGGTGAAGTCAGTAAGATACCATTACTGCTGCCAGACATGTTAAAAAGGAAAGCAGAAAGAGCATGGGCCACAAGTTCTACCAGTAGTTGTACTTGTACTAACTGAGTAGTTGAAAATGCATAAAATGTCAGGGGTTCATCCTAAAATCCAGCTGGCTCACATTGCTGAGACTTTGGTAGGATGGTGTTGGTGACTTCAGGTGAGCGGTGAAAATGTAGCATATCAGGCAGAAAATAAAATCCTAGGTTGATATTTTGTAGATAAAACTTGCCTCTGTATATTTCTAAACAAAACTTGTAAAAACCCTACATTTCAGAGGAAATGGGAAACCATCTGCTTGTCTAAAATTTACTGCAGGTTTAGCTTGTGCTGCATGATGAGAAACATCTCTTTAAGAAGTGATTGCCCTTTCTATTGAATTTCAGCATAATGCAACTTTGTTTTCTAACTTGGAATACTGTTCCTGTTTCACAGAAATTTCAGCTGATGCTTCTTTGCTCTTAGGAAGATAAAAGCTGAGGATAAGGTCTCGTGAGGATGGGAATTAGAGGAGATTGGGTACTGAAAGATGCATAGCAAATCTGTAAGTGAATTCCAGGAGTAAGTTGAGTCTTGGGGAAAGCCATTTAAGGAAGGAATCTGTTCATTCCTATCTATCAGGCTCTTGAAAAGCATGTGAGGAAGTAGGTGTGTGAGTTGAATGAAGAAAGTGGAAACCGTAGATATCCTGCACAGCGTTATAAATGTTTTCTGACATAGTGACGTTGCTTGCCTGACCCACTGCTTCATACCCAAATCCCAACATGTCCTCTCTACTCCCCATACCCGCTTCCCCCCCCCGCCACACCTATCTCTAGAGTGAGTACACCTCCGTATCTGCTGATCCTAGCTTCCTGAAGCTTGGCCTGCTGAGCAGCAGACCCTGGCTTTGTTTCAGGAGCTCTGTAGCATCTACTTTGATGCGTGATGATGGTGATGTCGCTCCTGCATCCCGTGTAGGGTGTGTCCAGACCATTTGGGCACAATGTTTTCTGTGTGTCAGCTTGTGCAGTAATTTTAACAGGTGAAAAAAGGCTGGCTAAGGTAGTAGGCAATATTCGCTTCTCAGTAGCGGTAATGCAGCTCTCCTTCTGTATTTTCATGTCACCATCCTTCTTTTCCTGAAATACTTGTTCCCTACTTCATGCTTGCTGCTGTAGTTTCTCCTCTCCATCCTTTCTCTGTAATCCTTCTGCTCAGTCCTCCCTATGCTCAAGTTATGTCCTGATTTAGAAGGACTTCTCAGAATTCTTGAAATACTGTTGAGTGCAGATAGCAGAGAAGTATCAGCCATAAACTTCTTGCAGCTCTGTCAATTAAGTCAGCCTGGTTATCTTACCAGTGGGAACAAATTGCATTGCAATTGTCTGGGTGTCGGAAATGTTCCGTTTCCATGCAATTTGCTGTAAATGGCTACATGAGTATTCAGTTTGGCCTGAGTAGGTACCAAATCTGCTGCATGTGTATATGTGTCTTCTGGGTTTTTTTAGAATTTGGCAGCTGTTTGACTTAAAAGAAAACATGAAAGAGAAAGAGGAAAGGAAAGGAAGGGGGAGGGAAGAGGAGAAGAGAGAGGACAGGGGAGGAGAGAAGAGAGAGAAAATGGAATGAAAAAGAAAAAGCAAAACAAGGAGAAAGGAAAGAAGAGGGGAAAGGAAAAAGGAAAGAGAAAAAAGAAAAGAAAAGAAAATGGGGGAAAGGTTGGCTCGAACACAGAAGGGAAATTAATTTCTTCCATTTAGAAAAGGAGGAAGAAAATCAAAGAGTGTAAAGCCTACTGTCAGTTCCTCATTTAGTTTGATTTATCCTGCCCCTGAGGTGTCTTGTCCTGCACTATTTGATCTTCCAGACAAATACTGTGTTTGCCTTTCAATGGAGTTGTGGTAAGCTCTTGCTTTTCCAAAATTCTGTAAAGTAGACCTGCCCAACTGTGACATCTGCTGCAGAGATAATGTGGATTTTACAAGATGCAGGGCTGATGCAACATTTCAGAAACATACTGGCCTCTTGGATATATGAAGTGTTGCATTTCAGCTTTGCTGGTGCTGCTGATACCCAGATATTATGCAAGTGAGATAAATGGCAAAGCAACCATGCACACGTGTGTGAATGACTCAGGTGGGTAACAGCAAGACTTCAGTGAATGCGAATATTCTTACCTCCTTAAAAGATGTAGTGGAGTGCATAAAATTGAGCATATAGGGCATTTGAACTTCTAGACCACAGGAATTCTGCTTTGTCTAGTGAAGTCTGACTGTGTGATCAATTATACCTCCTGCTGGAAGCAGATATATCTCCCCTTTTCAGTTCACATTTATTTCCTAATGCTGGAATTGACACTGGGATCTTCTAGTATTTATTCTTAGGTCTTAATTCCATTAGAAACCATTCTGTGAAATGAAAGCCAAATCTTGTATGTTGGGAAAGTGATGTGATTGATTCAATCTGACCTATTGATTTGATAGTAGGAATAAAGTTGGTGCCAGGAAAGTGAGAGAAGTTAAGGACTTGCTTTCTTTTAAAACTGTCATAGGCATAACTGGAAGTCTGCCTCAATAATTTAGGGCAAAATAAAAAGACTTTGCCAGGTCTGTGTATGCGCTTCCTTTTCCAGTTTGACACATGTGGGCAATTCTGATTCATTTGGACACTTTTCACTGAGAAGGCTAGTTTGAATATCCTCATCTTTGCTATGAACTAAGAGGATACACATGGAGAGTTACCCTGGTTAAGCTGACAATTATTTTGTCATCATAAATGAATGTGTTTAAAAGCTCAGACTAACTCAAACCATAAAATAATTTGTAAGTCCTGTTTTAAGGGAGCCAATTTAAACTCGTTTCACTAAAACTGGTGAACATTTGTGTTGAGTAATGTAGTAGCAACAAAAAGCTGAGTGCTTGTGTATGTATAGTGGAATGCATGCGTCTATGAAGGAATAAATTAGGAGGTTTTGTTTAATTGTTTAGTAGTAAAGAAAGAAAATAGATAATATTGTGGAAAGTTTGGAACATTGTGAAGTAGAACGTAGAGACTACTTAAAAGCTGTTTGTAGAGCTAAATTCCATGACATACAAATCTGCTACAAAGATGTATGGTTTTATTCTTATTGTTATTTTTGGTTGTTGTGGCCTTTTTTGATTTGGGGTGTTTTGGGTTTGGGGATTTTTTGTTTTGTTTTGGGGGTTTTTTTGGTTGGGTTTTGTATTGGTTTTGGTTTTTGGTTTTTTTTTTTTTTTGTTTTGTTTTTTTTAGTAAATCCCTGGTCTGTGTTTTCCACTTGTTTATCCATGTGCTAAATGGGATTGGTAGCTGTACAGAATTTAATGTGTCCATTCCCATATGGATTTTTTAATTGCTCATTCTTCTTAGTCAGATTTATATGGTGTAATGGAAATGGAAGAGTTTAAAAAAATGTATCTCCTGTTAGAGTGCCTGTGAAAACTGGACCCTGATTGGGAAAAGGGTGTGTGTGGCAGCTGTGATTTAACTTTGCCTTTGATCACAGTGCAGCCCTGTTTGAGGCAGTGCTGCATGCAGGCAAAGCAAAGGCCTGGGTTTTACTGATCTCATGAGGTCCTGAATAGGGCTAGAAGGGGAATGACAGAGGAAGAAGAAAGCTTTGGGAATGAAAAGGAAACCCCGTGAACCCGACCAGCATTATTGGCTGGATTTGCCTACCAGGGAGCCGCTCAGTTTCTGCCAGGCTAATTCTGCTCCAGCTTTTCTCCCCCACACCCCCGACCCCACCTCCCCCTCTCTCTTTCCTTCTTTCAGACTTTTTTTGTTGTTGAGGCATGGCTGTAGTAACTTGGTTCTCAGGCTGGGAACCCACTGAGCTGTTGCCATGGTCACTGGGAAGCTCTTCGTGCCATGTGCTTCAAAGGGAACCTTTCCCCTCCTGGAATTCCTGCCTTCTCTGCATACAGCACAATGAGACCCCTTCTCCGGTGCCTGCCAGCGCAGTGCTCCAGCAGTGCAGCTTTGCTCGGAGAAGGGCAAAGCAGCGCTGCCTACAATACCTGTTGCATGCCTGCATCCACTCTACTGTGGTGGCGGGACCTGCACGTGTCCTGCACATACTAATCCACAGCCCTCCTGTTCTTCCCCCCCGTAGTCATTTTTGAAGCAAACAACATCTGTCAAGACAGTGAAATACAACCCAGCAATGCTGTTGTGGGTTGTTTTTTATTTCAGTACAGGATAGGTAGTGAGAAAATGCTGAAGATTTGCTTCAGAGTAGCACTTCTTCCCTTTCTGCAGGCTTGATAGTCCACAGGGAAGGATTTTGTTCTCGTTTCTCTTCCAGGGACTGCTGAAGGGACTTCTCTTCTGTATTAATAGGGTGTGTGTATTTGAGGATGTGGATCTGAGTAGAACCTAACAAAGAGAGGATGTCCCTGCTACTACAGCTTCCTGTTTTCTTCAGATCAAAGCAATCTGTAATATGAGGAAACTCCTGTCAGTTCTTCCAGTATCCATTTACTTCTTTTCTCTCTTTAAGAGTTTATTTACAAAAACAGTTACACAAATGTTAACTAGAAGAATCTCTTGTTTTGCCATGTCATCATTGTGATTATACTACTGAGGTTGGGGACAGAATAATCATAATTTGTGTCTGCATTAAACAGTCTAACTGTGATTCCTAACCTTTTGTCTAAGAATTTAGTTTAAATATGAAGATTCTTAAAAGGTAGTCAAATGAGAAATCATGGGGCTATGTTGGTAGTTTAGTTCCTGAATAGAGTGTGATCTGTTCTAAGATTTGAGAAACAAGAGGGTCTGTGGGGAGTCAGTTTTAATCCTTTTCTTTTGAAGTTACGGAAAGTAATAAAGCGAGGCGAATTAAACAAAATCAGCTTACACATTTACATCAGTAGCCTAAATTAAGCATGCAGTTACATGTACAAATAAGAATTGCAGTGTCTATATAAGCATACCTTTTGTTTCTGTATAACATTAATAATTTTATGTGCAGTTTGGGTAATTTCTTGTATAAATCAATTCAGTTCAGTTGTAGAAATGTATATGGAATTTAGGCAAATGCTATTCCATGCTGAACCTATTCAGAAATTAGGACTGAGCTACGCAGTAGATTAAGATCTAAAATTAATGAGACATGTCTACAACCACTGATCAATGTTTCCAAAACTTTGCTTGTTCAGATACTTTCAACAGGTAGTGACAGCTGCAGTAACCCACCCTACGATGGGTCCTGTGCCACATGCAGTAGAAGATACTGTCACTTCAGGAAAACTTCTTACATCCATTGAAGTAGTTGACATTCCACTTGTATTATCTGTTCCACAGTTTGGGGGCCTTTGTTGCCTTCTGTTTGTCAGCCCATGTTTCTTTCTAAACAGCATCTAAAAAGGATTTAGAATTAATTCTGAGACAGTAGTCTCAAAACTTATGGCAAAATTTAATTGGTCTGACTGAAAAGTAATAGTATGGGTGACTTCTAAGCTGGCTGGTTGGTTTGTTTCACTGTGACCACATGAAGGTTTGTTGGCAGCATAGTGTCCAGTGGAGGTAGGAACAAGTAAGAGGAAGAGGATAAAGGGGCTGCTTTTTCTGATGGCAGTGCTGGCCTAAATGCATGTCAAACTACAGACTGAGGAAAGTTGTTCAGCAGTAGAAACTTAATACTGGTTGTTTTGAACTCTTAGACATTCTGTGTTAAGTAGGAAGCTGTTACAAAGCAGAAGAGAAGTTTCTTGAATGAGACTAGACTCCTTTGGCAGTGGGCTATTTGATAGATCTACATTGCACATGCCAAACATGTCAAAACTCTGATCAAAACACAAACTATATTGTTTATCAATCCCATTGTTTTGTAATGAAAAAGAGTATGCGTTTTGAGGGGAAGAAGAGCATCCTAGTTAAAATCTGGCCTTCTGAATCATTCACGTTCTTTAAGAGTCTCCATTAACATTGTATTTAAATTTTTCATTTTGTAGTATGTTGTCTTAGCACTGCCCAAAATTAGAGTTAACTATGAAAAGAAATAGTGTATATATAATTGTAATCCCTGCCATGCATGTGTTTTTCTTACTGTATTTGTTCTAAATAATATATTGAGAATTACCATTTTCCTGAAGCACCAAAGAACAGAAGTGCTGTAATATCATACTGATAGTTTCTTGTTATTCCCCACTTCGTTATCATTTATAACGTCCAGATGCCTGAAATGTTAATACCCCTTTTAAACAAGCATAAAACACCTTTAAAAAATTATATTTGAAGTGGTACTGTTACTTGTGCAAATGTTTTGGTGTCACTTATCTTTTGACATTCTTTTTACTTCCCGAGTGCTAGCAGTGTGATCAGACCTCCACAGCATATAGACATAATGATTTCTGGAGTTCTAACAAAATTGCATAGATATGGTCAGAAGAGAGGATAATGCATGGTTTTTCAGGAAGAAGCTGAATTTTCACAATGACAGACAGAAACAGTCAGTCGTCCTAATCTTCCTGATAGGGACAAGTGTGTATTTTTGAAACACCCCCCCCCACCCCCCCCCCCACCCCCCCCCCACCCCCCCCCAAAAAAAAATCACATAAAGCAAAATGCTTTTGCCAGTGTACTTCTGTTTCCCATCTCCTTGCCTCTTCTTCCGTCCCCTACAGACCATACTCTAACAACAAGCCTATTTTAACAGATTAAAAATGGGATTTGAATGGGAAAGAAAAAGGAAGAAATGTTGCATGTAAGGGTGTTTGGCTGCAGAGAACATGGGCATGCGGCATGAAGCAGGAGTCTCATCGCTATAGTTGAAGTCTTGAGTTCATACATACCTTTCTCATACCTTTTCTCTTTAAATCCTCACTTTCCACACTACTTTCCACCTTAATTTCAGCAGTCCCTTTGAGGGGAGAAGGGAAAGGTTGAGCACAGGTGAGAGAACTAACAAGTGAGCCAATTACATTCTGGTGATGGAGGAAAGGTTTATGTTGTGTGTGGATCATATGGTGAAAGATGTAAAAGGAAAGAGCTGGATTGAAGCCAAAGAGGGGAGTGCTCAAAGGAATGGACAAACAAAGGCTGAATCAGGTTATGCAGTTCAGAAGAAGTAGATCTGTCAGGTTTTAATTCATGGGTGGTGGTGAGCCCTTTCCATTGGCAACTAGTGCCGTCAATCTGTTATTGTATTTACTAACTTCCTTTTTGTGTTCACTGCACAGTTATGAAAAGCAACAGCTATTCATGAAGAAAGGCTGTCTCTTATAATGTTTCGCCCTCTGGGCTCTCCTTAGATTTGCTGTTGTTGGACTGATTACTTTAAATAAATGTCCACTTTTAGAGTTGAGTCCTTAGCAGTCCCCACCACCATCTTTGCTCCTTTCCAACCAACTGTGGAACACAGCTGCTTCTCCCTTAAGCTAAAGAAGCAGCTGTTGTTGCACAACATGTGTTACTGGAGTCTTTGCTCAGTCAGAACTCCCAGTGAAATGAATGGAAGTCCAGGCTGAGTAAAGACTAAGGAACAATTTTTTAAGATAAATGTTTTATGTCTTAAGTTTTTGGACCCTCGTGATTCTGTGTGCCTTGTGAGCCTCTCAGACATTGAGAGATATTTTTATTTTACATGCAGAATCTGCCTATTTCTCTAACAGGAGAAATGCACAATGGCAGACATGTTGGAAGAACTATAGAAATGGAGTTCGAAGTAGAAAAGTGAGTGGGCAAGTAAGTGCAGCTATGTTGGAATATAGAAATGAGCACAAAAGAAGGCTGGCAAGCAGAATCAGATAAATGGATCATAAAGGGAAGACAATAAGGAGCAGATATGGAGGCAGGGAATGGAATTATTAGGACTTCACAGATGAGTGACATGCCTAACTTTGGTGCACTGAGAGACAGAAGGCTTTGGAAGAAATTGGAGAACTGGGGAATGTAACCAGAGCCTCATCAGAGGGACTCCAATATTCAGAGTAAAAGATGGGCAGATACAGTTGGCAGTGGTAGAAAATAGTGGATCATAAGAAATTGCAGACATAACGTGGGAATATATTGCAATGATTTTCACAGGGTTGAAAGGGAGGAGAGAGAAAAACAATATAACACAATTTTTGTTCTTCATATCCTATTCCTTTGAGATAATTTGCCAGAAGCTGTTTTTCTGCGCTAAAGATTTTGTCTTTGTGGTGGCCAGGTGGATATTATCTAGAGGTGCCTGTTTGCATGACATGATGATTTAGTGTTTGTACTAAGTTCAAGGAATCAACTCCAAATGAATCAAGTGATCATACTGTGAACTCAATGAGTATGAAGTGGGTTTTTTGGCCGATGTAGGGAGCGTTGACCAAGCTATTTGCAATTCTAGCAGGTTATTTCTTGAAGATTAGAGCCGGACATATTTGTGGTATGAATTCTCTAGACAGATCAGGTATATATTATCAACATTTGCATAGCTGTTGCCTTAGAATTGTATATGAAATACTCACCAAAACTATTAAAAATGTCAAAAGCATGTATGTATTCCAGTGCATTAACGTTTCAGTTACTGGCCCATTGGTGTTTTGTTCAACTGGTAAGCCAAGAGAATATATCACAGACATCTAATTTTTCAGAATGCTCAAAGAACTTGGTCAGCTTTGGATAGGAAAAAAGATGGACCTTAGCTGTGAGGATCCAAATAGTGAGCTTTTAAGAGGTGGGAAGGAAGGCATTTGTGAAGAGCACAGAACGCACAGATTCTTGAGTCTGGGAGCAGCGGTGAAACTCCCAGAGGGTCCCTTCAGCTGACTGTAAGGGACTAATGAGCCAGCCTGGCTGTTTATGGGCTGTGGTTAACCTCTTGCAAGTTAGGATTTCCTGTCGCCAGCAATGAGCTGTGACCGCCAGCACCACAGTGTTAATGATGAGGTAGGGGCTGATGAATGGCTGGACTCCAGACAGCAGCCTTCTCTGGCAAAGAATCAAGTGGCTAGAGGGGGAAAAACATTGATGTCTACAAGAGAAATAATGCAAACTCCAGAACCTATAATTCCCATGTTTAAAAAAAGAAAGGGAGAAAGAAACTGGAGACAAATTCAAACCAAGTGAAGCTTTTATCTCTGCATTCTGAATAGAAGATTGTTCTTCGGCAAAACTGGCTGCAAAAGCCAGGCCAGTTAAAACAATATGCAGGCTGCTTGCCTCCAAGTAACCAGAAATTGTTGGCTCAGAGTAGCCTGCTCTGAGGAGCCAACCTGCTGGGAGACGTTATCCAAGCAACGGCCTGAATGTAATTCTTCCCGCTGTGGAATGGCTCTTTGGCAAATGAAGACCCTAATTAGAGATGGAAGGGTTTCTATTTTGTTTTTCTTTAATCCTTACCCTGAGGCCTCTGCAATACAGCCATGTCTCTGCTTGTGTGGAGAGAAGTTTCCAGTTTCCCTTTGTAACAAAAATCCTCCACCTTTTTTATTCTTTTTTTTCCACTTCTTTTCTTTTTTTTTTTTTTTTTTTTTTTAAAAAAAATCAACAAATTAACAACAAGGGCCCTCCACAGTTTGGGACCTTGAAACTAATCTAATCCAAAACCAAGGATCACTGTTTGAAAGAAAGTCCATGTCACCTTATATTAGCAAGCCCATGGAAAGTTGCTAGGTAAACCGGAATACTGGCCCACCATGCATATTTTTACTACTGAACTTATTACGCAAGATGATTCCTCTAGTGGAGAGGGAGGGAGGATCTCACAGAATCAGTAGTATTCTACGGGATACCAAGGGAATTTTACACACCTTTGTTCGTTCAGAAAGACTGAAGTCACTGACTGAGGGTTACCTGTGTATTCTGTAGTCGTGGATGCAGATGCTCATCCCCGACAGAGGACAGAACCCCCAGGGGAACATGCTCTAGCATTTTAACTCCAGTATGCGCAGAAGTAAAAATACATTTCCTGCTTGACAAGTCACCTTGGTATATATGATGTATGTCTGAGCATACTTTCACAGACTGCATGCAGGCGTTTAAGAACTCTGCAAAGAGCACCGCATTTTGTCACAGTTGAGGCTTGTATCTACTGTTTCCTCACCTCAGATCATGATTGTGTTATCGCTAAAATGCCCTTGTTTACAGTAAATATCAACCTATGGATGAAGGCCAGCTACTTGAGGATGAGACTAAACAAGGCAGATGATACTAAGCAGAAGACACTGAATGCCAGGTCCTGCTCTTGGGCCACAAGAACCCCCTGCATTGCTACAGGCTTGGGGAGGTGTGGCTGGAGCTGTCTGGAAGAGAAGAATCTGGGGGTTCTAATTGACAAGCAGCTGAACATGAGCCGCCAGTGTGCCCAGGTGGTCAAGAAAGCCAATGGCATCCTGGTTTGAATTAGAAATAGTGTGACCAGCAGAAGCAGGGAGGTGATAGTCCCCCTGTGCTCTGCACTGGTGAGGCCACACCTGGAGTGTTGTGTCCAGTTTTGGGCACCTCGATACGAGAGAGATCTCGAGGTGCTGGAGCGAGTGCAGAGGAGACAACAATGCTGGTGAAGGGCCTGGAGAATAAATCCTGTGAGGAGTGATTGAAAGAGCTGGGACTGTTCAGTGTGAGGAGGAGAAGGCTGAGGGGAGACCTCATCACTCTCTACAGCTCCCTGAAAGGACATTGTAGAGAGGTTGGTGCTGGTCTCTTCTCACAGGGAATTAGCGACAGAACAAGAGGGAACGGCTTTAAACTGCAACAGGGAAGGTTCAGACTGGACATGAGGAAAAAAATTTTCAGAAAAAGAGTGGTCAGAAAGTGGAATAGGCTGCCCAGGGAGGTGGTGGAGTCACCATCCCTGGATGTGCTTAAGGGTCGTTTGGATGAGCTGTTGGGGGATGTGGTGTAGGGGAGAACTCTGTAGAGTCAGGCTGAGGGTTGGACTCGATGATTCCAAGGGTCTTTTCCAACCGGAATGATTGTGTGATTCTGTGAATTCCTATCAGTTTCTTGTATTTGAAAATAGGTATATACCCAAAATTGGCCCAAATCACTCCTTATTTTTCATGCTTAGTTATGCTTGCTTTCATTTCTTCTCAGCGCCTTTGGTGGGCTGTGGTCATATTCATATCTTGTCTTACCTTCCAGATGGAGGATAGCAGTATGATATTAATGAGCACAAAGCTGTTCAGCCTTTTGAATAACTTGTGGTTAACTTAGATGTGTTAGTATATCTTGGATAGACAACTGTAGATTCCTCAGACCTGTTCTATACTCTTTACATAACTTCACACAGGCTGAATCTGTTAGAAATTTCTCCCATTTCCTAATATATTTAAATACTTACGTAAAGCTGTGGATTGGGAACCATGGCCCAAAACTTGTTTTGTTGAAACGAACTTTCTGTAATAAGGTGAGGCTTGTTTCTCAGGAGGATTGAACTTCCCCATTGAATTGACTGAGATTGGATAGAATTCCTGCAGGACTTAGAATTTTTGAATGTTTTGCCATCTCCTATTCTAAATGCAAGACATAATTCTTATAATTCTTTGTTTTCCCTTTTGATGTATATACATACCAATTTATCATTTTAAGGTAATTATCAGAGTACATGCCTTGTGTATCTGAGATAGGAGGAACCACGGTACATTCTAACTTGGCACATTCACAGCTTGGGTACTATAGGGATGGCTTCTTACAGTGGTCTAGGTTAATAGTTCCTTTAATTTACAACTCCTGCCACACTTTTCCATACCTCCATCTTCTCTCGGCACCACAGCATGCTTGTATGTATGTTTATGTAATTATCTTAGGTCTAGTTTGCTGCTCCTACTTCATCTACTTTCAGTACACCTTCAATGCAAAGATAAAGTTAAGAGTTATCCGAGTTGGCTGTAGTGGTATTTTATGGTATATGATTCTTTAGTATGTATTTTCCCAAATATACTAATCTTGTGACCATTATATTTTGGAGGTAACTACAGGAATTCTGTTGTCTTGGAAAAGCTTGAAGGTTTGTAAAATGTAGCAGCATTTCTGTGTAACACCATGAAATGTCACTTCTAGCGGCGTGCGCTAGGTTCTCTGTGAAGGGTACCTAGCTCAAGTCCTCAGTGCCCTCCTTTTCTCTCTTCCAGTGCTCACCCTTCTCTCTGTGACCATGCCTTCTCATAGCGACCAGTCTGCTGGCCCGCAGAATGGTCTGTGATAGCAGAGGGCAGGTTTTGGGGAATGGAGTCCCAGGACTCTGAAATGTCTCACAAGAGATCTGCAGCCAGCAGGCTGCACTGTGTTCAGGATTATATAAAGGTCTTTTTCATGTTGTTTTTACTTGGTCTAGACTCAGAACTGATCACAGTGTTTCTCCCTCACCCCAGAAGAGAGAGATACTTTTGGTTTTTTCTTCCTCATTTTAACTCTGAGAGCCTCTCAGTACTGAGTAGTGTGGATCACATTGGTATATATTGTTGATGTGTTTATGTACTGCATGAGCTGATATTTTTCTTAAAATAGACATATATAGGTTTTTAGGTTTTTTAAATTTTTTACAGAGAAGTACTTTGGGTTTTAATTGTGATTATATTTTTAAATTTAAAAATACTGCTTCGTACTTTCTATTTCTATCCTTAATCGATAAAGCAACTGTTGTAATGCAGCATCTGTAGGGTACATGTATAAAACATAACCCAAAGTGCCAGAGAAGTTGATTTGAGTTATTCCAGTCAGGAAGCGGTTTTATGCTGGTGTGAAACTTGGGGATTTGACTATCTTTTTGTGATATTCTGCCTTCTCTTTCAGACAGAAACCTGCAAGTTCCTTTTATGTTATCTCAGAAAATGTTTGAAATGGCATCCTGCTTATGCTTGGTTTAACTTAATTTCTGGAATTACTGGGGAATTGTACATTAACAGGACTGAGGCATCAGTTGGTTAATTTGTAACTTCTGCTGTTTGCAAAGTAGGTTTATGTCCTTTTCTCCTTCCTCCTCTGCACTGTGGCCTGGCTTTCTAGTCCCAGTGGTTCAAGGGGCAAGGTATTTTTGGTGATTGACTGAGCCTGATAGTAGTGCGGGAGAGAAAGAGGGGATGACTGTATTGTTCAGATGTTGTCTGTATTCTCTGTAGCTCTGAGAGAAAAAGAGGTTTTGCGGTTTGACGATTGTAATGAAAAGGTGTATTTGACATAATGCTGTGGGGTTTGTGCAAGATTCTCAGTGGTAAGCAGAGTGCATCGGACTGTTTTGCTGGAGCGTCTTTGCCTGTGGCTGATGTTCCCTGCTTTTGCAAGTACAGTTGGGACTCTGCGCTAGAAATGGGTTTTATTCTGCTGATGAGAGAACATTATATTTTTTCTTTCCCAGCAGTAGCTGCTGTGAACTGAATGTATTGTGTATAGTCAAATGTCAATAGGAAACACACATCCTTGCTTACCTTAGGAGATAGTGTTCCAGATGTATTTTCAAAATCATCTGAATAGTAATATCCACTGTAGTTGATGTTTTAGCAGCCAATATAGTGGTGTTCTTAAGTATACTGACAGATTTTGCTGAGCTGTTTGGTTTTTTTGTGTTTTTTTTTTTTTTTTTCTCCCCTCCTTCTTAATGGGATGTGTGTTTTGTGCCCAGTTACAGAGAGGAGCATCTGAAGTATTCCAGTGAAGAGTACTTTCCTTTTTTGCAGTACTAAGTATAGTGCTGGAAAGCCTGCTGTGCTGTGATGCAGAATCAAGGTGGAAAAACCTTTATGAAATCCGTGTGTGTCTTGGTCCTGATAGGAGATTACACTTGGCTTAAGGAGAGAACCTTTATCACAACCATATCAAAAAACAGGTTTAGATTTTATTGCCTAGCGTCACGTGATGCCATTTCTGTCATACTGAAAATCTAATGCTGCCATCCATAGAATGGGGGTGCAGTTCATAGCCACTGCTCAGTTTAATAGGGTTCTTTAAGGTCTACCTCTCTGCTGAAGAAGTTAAGGGCTTGGAGAGCGTCAAGGTCAGAACGCCATGCAGCTGACTGAAATGGCAAACTGGTGGTGGCAACATCTGCTTGTCCAGACCTGCGGATTCATCATGCATTTTATGTAAGAGCCAGTGGTCTCTCTCATCTATAGAACTTCCTGGGTTTGTCCATACTTAACTGAAGACTCCTTAAAACTCAAGAGTCTCTGCAGAAGTTGAACTCTGATAATGTAGGCTCCTGATGCTTATTTCAGCACCAAAGTTGTCCTCTGCTAATAGAACAAAATCAAATGAGGAAAACTCTGCAGAAGGCAACTAGAAAAGCCAATATTCTAGAACCTGGTACTGCATTTTCTGTATCCTAGCTCTGATAATATTGTCTACATCTTTGTTGTCTCACTTGATCTCGATATGGAGAAAACAGATGCTAATCTGTTGGTTTGTGAGCGCTAAAAATTTTTGGAACAGGTTCTGCTATTTTTGAGTCTACTCAGGAGAAGATCATGACCACTGAATTGCTCTATTCATAATCTGGTAAAATATTGCAGATGGAAACCTTATCCCTTCAGCCGTATTCACTAGCAGTCAGGATTGTTGAAATCCTTGACCTGACTTTCCAGAGCAATGAAGCAAGACACCAGAACTTTTCATTGAAAATCATGAAAAAATCATGAAAATCAGAGTATGCAATTGCTTGCTACTGAGTGTTGCTTACATGTTACTGATACGCTATCTGAGAGGCTGACTGCTTATTTCAGAGGACCAAAGAGAGCTATAAAAAAGATTCTACTTCACACCGCTTGCATAATCCCACTCTTTTGGCAGATTAATGACCACTAACTGAACAATGATGAGACATCTGACATGGAATATTGGATCTGATGGGCTGGGTTAAACAGAAAATGTGTCTCAAGTTCAATGATTTTTAGTTCATGGAGAAATTGAGGGGGAAGACCTCAAAAACTGACAAAGCAAATGCAAGTTTGGTCAGGCTGGCTAGTTCTCAGCTAAATAAGGATGTATAAACCAATTTTCTTGTCTACTGTGTTCAACAATCTCTGCACAGAGTTAGAGCAACGTAATTATCATATCTTCTGCCCCAAAAAGTGTGAGATGTATTGAAAAAAGGAGAAGGGAAGAGGGAAAAGCCGCAGTTACACCTGTTGGAGCTGTGCTGTTTCCCTCAGTTCTGACTGTAAGCAGCGTTTTGCTTTTGCCATCCATAGGACTGTCTTCTGCATACTCTGTCCTTACTGTTCTGCTTCCAGTCTTGTTCATTTTGGAGGACCAGCTAATAGTACATGCTGGCACCTGATGGAATAGAGTTGGGATAGTTTGCTAAAAGCAGTTTACTGACATCTGTGCTGGTTACCACCTAAACCATTGCCCAGTCTCCCCCTCCTCACCTTTATCATTTTCTTAACCCAGAGAATAAATCAGGTCCCTCATGTACCACATAACAAATGTTAATTGTAACTATGGTATTTGCAGTGCACTAAATTCCAAGAAGAGAATTCTTAGAGTTAGATGAACGATCCAACTAATCCAAGAGGCTAATCTGGGAAGACAGATATGTAGTTCTTAATGGAAGAGCATTTGTGAGAACGTAGTGTTAGAACAGCAGAATGTATCTGAGGGCTTACACAGGCAGCCAATACTTTTAAAGCATCTTTTTCTCCCTTTAATCTGTCAGTTTTATCTAGGATGTTCACTTAAAAAGTGTATTTATAAATAGTAATCTGGCTCTGCCAACAGCCATTTTCAACAGAAGGTACTGAGTTACTATCTTAATAAATGCATAATGCATTACTATGTTGATGTTAATGGCAAAGCTAAAAGTGATTAATGAACTTTGATTTCTGCACCTGTGGTTCCAAGCCTCAGTCCTTCTCTCATCTGTAACTTATTCACTCTCTGCAACCCATTAGAGTGTCATGTCCTCATATGTAACTACAGGTGTATATTGTGAGGGAATTCTAACTATGGCAAAGTAGTAAATGTAATGAAAAAAGGATAATGGTTTTGGTATGATTTGTCTCTTAAACAGGGACCTTGTTAAGCAGCTTTTCTTCTTATGTTGATTTCTCCACTGTTGCATAATAACTGACATATTAATTGGAATGAGGCCTACTAGAAAGCAGAGGAGGATATGCTTGCAATGTTTGCGTCTGCAGCCACGTAAGGCCCTTCTAGATGTCAGCAACTGGCTGACCTTCTTACTGTTTCGATTGTTGCTGTCCTACCTGATTTGAATGAATGAGAGGAAGCAGTGCACCTGTTTAATAATCATCTGGTCCCTCGGGCTGAAAGTTTGTCTCATCAAGGAAGTTGTTGCTTCCCTATTGTGTTAGTCTGACCCATAGGAAGGGAGTGCGGAGCTCTTAAAATCATTCTGGTGTTCTTTGAGGTAATAACTAAAATTTCTTCAGGCCTGGAGATATGAAAAGATAACTTTCCTCATACTTCTGTCATATGCATTTTCTCTCATCCTCTCTAGATTACAGGGTCTCATAAATTCTTCCACATTTTAATCTGAGGCAGTATTTAATGTGCATTTTATTGTTAATTGTTATCAATTGTGAGTTCATAACAAGTAGGTATCTAAAATACACTCTAAAATAACTTTGCATCAGCCTTCTCCACGAGTTGTGACAATCTCTGTGCCAAGTAAAACACTATAGAAACATAGATGAAGCCAATATTATGTATTTACAATAAAAGTAATATTAAAAATGCATGATAAACACACCGTATCCTTCTGTTTACGTTTTTCTTTGAGTATAAAGTACCCAAATGTATTCTTCAGCAGAGGGCTTCTGATAAAGTCCTAGGCTGGTGATTTTTAAGGATTTGAGGAAGGACAAATTCAAAGGTGGGGGTTTTATTCCTGATCATTTTAGTTATTTTTAGAGGTGCCTACATCCAACATTTAACTAGAGAAGATAGTCAAATGTCTACCAGGTGTTTGAATGAAGTCTAGGAAATGGCAGAACTCTTTTTAATGCTCATCTACAAAGAAAAACTTAAGGTTTTGGAATATTTGGAAATATTCCTAAAGTGGCTGAAACTCCTAACACTAGTTACAGTCAAGGTGCATATTCTCTGTATTTTATGATGTAGGTGAGTACAAATGTTTGCTGGTTATTTCAACAGCATTCTTCATGAGCTTGATTGCCTTCATCTGCTGTTGTGATCTTCTCCCCTACTGAACAGATGACTTAATCCAAGTGATAATCTTAAATGATGCTTACTGTGAAGGGTTAGCAAAATAAACAATCCAAAAGAAACAGAGCTTTTTGTGTTTTCTCTGCAGTCCTGTAGTCATAACTGGTGTCAGTAAGCACTACTAGACTCCCCCTAGGCCCAGCTTGCATGTACCTGGGAAGTTGGGGGTATGTTTCAGGGTATATATATTCCTTTGTCTCTGCACCAGGGATATCTTTTGTCCATCCTTTGATGATACTATTTCATCCTAAGAGATTCAGTTCCATTATACAGCCCTGGACTTGGTGCATTTAGGGCAGAATCGTTCATTGCTTTCTTGCACTTTGTTCTGGTCTACTTGTTTTGATCAAATCTGTAGATAGAACAAGGACTGTGAGATTGACAAGGTAATGATTTTTATTCTTCTGGACATGCTGCAATATGAGGTCTAGTAAGTTTAAATAGAACCCCTAGACACTTGTCTTTCTTGTCCTTTTTATTTTCAACCTATTCACACTAGCTATACTGTAGTATCATTAATGCACAAGACAGTAGATTTTTGAAGCTTGGAGATTTTTTGCTTTCTAAGGGGAAACGCTGCTAACTTGCTTGCTTGTTCCGTGCCTGGCTTATGATTAACTGAAATGTCTTTGAACCACTTTTAAGCTGTTTACTATGTCGGAGACAAAGGAGAAAAAATCCAGCAAACTGCTGTGAAGGCTTGAAAATGCTAATTTTAAGTGGCACTAATATTAAAAAAAAAGTATCTGGGAGTTTTAATTCTGTTACGAGAATAGGGATTTATATGCAGTTCTGAGCTAAGCTGATTTTGTGTGGACTTTCAGGGAGTAAAAAAAAAAAAAATCACAGAACTTGAAACCAATACACAGAAACGTTAGTTCAAATGGTGTCTGAATCTGTACACAAGTAAAATTAGTGCACAAGAAAAGATTAGAATGGATATTGGAATACAGTTTCTGGCATTTGCTGCTGTGATAGTTGCAATACATTGCTGCAAAATGTTT
Organism: Strix uralensis; assembly: GCF_047716275.1. Taxonomy (NCBI): domain Eukaryota; kingdom Metazoa; phylum Chordata; class Aves; order Strigiformes; family Strigidae; genus Strix; species Strix uralensis. Next base: position 18,096,355 of record NC_133988.1, read on the forward strand.
GGTGCAGCTATGGACTGAAATTCTCTGCAGTTGATTTACTGCTTTTGTTACTCCAGATTGCTAGGATAAATTTTAAATAAAAATATTATTCCTCATCAGGTGGTTTGCTCTGCCTGTATCATGATGTTATCATGCTGTAAATGGATGTCTTCCTGTTTCTTTGCCCTTACAGCAATTCTAAAGATTTATTCTTCCCCTCCAATTGTGCAGTATAGGCTACTTCTGCATGGCCAGTCTGTTACCTACATCCACTGAAAATGGTTGTTGTTGCTCTGTCACCTCTTTGGCCCCTGTGCTTCTGGCAATATTGTAGCTGTATTTATTGAGGCACTCTGAAACCAGTCTGTGAAAGGAATTTGCAGGAGTTACCACTGCTCAGAAGATCTGAAAACCAGAACTGGAGATTTTTTTTTTCCTCCTTCTGTAAGCATCCAGACCTGTTGAGGGCCTTCCCACTGCACTATAATCAGTATTGATGGGGCCTAAAGGCGGGGCTAATACATGGAACAGGAAACTTAACTTAATCATAGCTATTGCTGAGTTGATACAATGAGCAATATGCGATTCAGGCTGTGATTGTCTTACACAGTTTCCTCATCTGGGGTGCACGCAGTTCAGGGAGCTGGCTAGAGCTCATCTAGGAAAAGAGGGCTGCTGTGTGAACAGCATGAACCTTCTTCCTATTGCAGGGATTACCACATGATCATGACAAGAGATGCATCCAGGAGGACTCCTTGGTTTTGTAACAAATTTTCACATTTGGAACTTCATGCCTAAAAATGAAAGAAGACACTGAGGAAATTTCTCTTTTTTTCAGCTGTATACCCCCAGATTTTTGTTAAGTCTCCCTTCCTGACCAGCTGTGTTCTACCAGAAATAGCTTGAGGGTTTTTTTTTTTTAAAAAGTAAGGCAGTTCCCAACCATAGCACTTTAGACATAGTAGCATAGGTTACAAGTGCAAACCACTGTTCCTTTTACACCACCGTTACACATAACACAAGGGGAAAATGCCAGTGAAAGAGTTGCCGTAAAAAAGGTATCTCCCTTCCAGAAAAATTACAATAATTTCAGACAGTTAAGGTTGTGCTTGTCACATAAGATGCCAGGTGACTTGTCTCTATCCTAAACAGACCTACTTATATCTGACCTATATTTTGTGGTTTATTATGTTTGTACTTAAGGACAAAAGTATTTTTGAATTGCCAATACGGGGCTTAATGAAGATCACTGCCATTTGCAGTCCGGCTTCTAGGACCAGGGCATGCTTAGTAAAGTACATCAGTGTTTTTGTGCAGTTGAGCCCTGTGTTTCTACATGTCGGGCAGTGAGTGAGCTGCAGATCTACACAGAACACATGTAACTTCCCTGGAGCTCCAGTTGGGAAGTGGGAGCACTTTACAGAAAAAGTAGAAGTTACGACGGTGGTGCGTGCATGTAGTGGCTGTGTAGAGTGAACAGGCCAGAGGCCATTGCTCTGTAGTAGTGTTGGCTTTCAGACTCTGAATGCAAAGAAAGACTGAGAAATTGTCACTATGAACAGTGATCATTGGGATTACTGAAAGTGCAGTTATCAATTTTTTTGGTTTTATTACTCTTTATGAAAAAGGAAGAATACTGATATGTAGTGATAATGATTTGTTAAACCACAGAAGACAAACAATCTCAGAAAGGGATATGCCAGCACGTTTACTGCACGGGAATTGAATTGAGGAATGACCGTTTGTTTGCCATGGGAATTGTAAAGGTAAAGCATGTACCAGGGCAACTTACTTTTCTTCCTCCTCAGCCAATGTCTATCTCTTTTGGGCCACTTTGCTTAGAAAAATGATTTAGGGGCAGTCTTTAAATGCTGAATAGCCCAAAATGAAAAAGTCACATGCCTGTTATTTTAAGTGGGACTGAGGTTGCTGTGTTATTTTGAGCTGTCCTGGTTACCGAGTAGCAGGCAGGCTCTTTTCGAAGACGTTTCGGCTTTCATTATCCTGCAGTTTTGGGGGGGCGGGCCGGAGTGGCAGCCAGCCCTTCCCGGGTGCCCGGCTGAGGCCCCAGGAGCGCCCCGGCAGCCGTCCTGAGCGGAAAGGAAGGGGCGAGTCCCCGAGGGGCAGCGGGGCTGGGCGCTGCTTTTAAAAACGGGCACGGGGTGGGGGAGGACGGGGGGGAGCGGCAGCCCCCGGCGCGTTTGCGGCTGCGCTCTGGCCTGCCAGCGGAACCCGCCGGGCCGGACCGGGCCGGCTGCGGCCGAGCCGCGGGGGACCCCGAACGCCCGCCGCAGCACCCGCCTTCCCCGCCGCTCCCGGGCGGGCTGGCCGCTGCCGCGCAGGGGGGCTCGGCGGTGGCCTCGTAACCGGCCTCCGCTGCCGAGCTCCCGCCATGCCAACGAGTCTCTCCGCCGCCGGGGGCCGCTCCCGGGGCCCCGCTCGCTGGCGGCTGCGGCCAGCGGCGGGGGCACCCAGACCAGGGGCGAACGCACCGCTGTGTGTGTGTGGGGGGGGGGGGGAGGGGGGATTCGGGCCCCGGCGAGGAACAAACCCGCATCCCGCCGCTCTCCCGGCGGCTGCCGGGGCCCACGCAGGCGTCACTTCCGGGGCGGGGCGGGGCCCGCGGTCGGGCGGGGCCAAACCACCTCAGGCTGCGTGTGCGGAGCAGGGCGGGCGGCGAACGGTTCACCCCGCTGGCTGTTCCCTTCCCCAGCACGGGTTTTGAACCCGGCCGGTGCTCTTCACCTCTTAACGCCTGTTTTTGCAATAGCAGGGAAGACATGTTACATCTTGGCGGTGGAAACTTAACGAATTGCTGCGCTGTATGCTCCTCATTCAGCGTGTTCACAAAATGAAGGGTTTTTTATGAACCAAACTCTTTAAAATCTTTTAAAATATCCAGAGATCAAAGTGCTTTGCTTGTTCACTGACTTTCCTAAAAGAACCATCTAAATGGCCTGAACGGTTCCACAAGCACTGCATGTCTGTAAAAGGTGCCTCTAGGGAAACCTGGATGAGCTTTCACCTCAGGGACACTCCATGGAGAATGTCTAGTAGATTCCTTTTAACTTTTCCTCCCCAACGGCTATTAGTGGTTAGTCAGGTGTGCTGACTTCAAAGGGGACAAATCACCTGCAGGGCTGAGAAAGAGACCCCCTTTGGGAGTTGGTTTCCCTCATGCACTGTCTGATCGGCTTGGTTGGTTAAAAACAAAATAAAAGAACAGAGCAAAGAAAGTGACCTGTAGGTGTTCAAACTAACATCCCTGTATTGGCCAACATTCTTGGAAAACACAGTGATTTTTCATAATTTATCACTTTCATATGTTTCTTTTGTATCTCGATTTGAGTTCAGATTCTGCTAGTCTCTGTAAAGAGCCGGTGTCCTCTTGTCTAGTGCTGTGATGGTGACAGCTGTCATCACGTGGAGAAATAGTGACTTACATTCTGCATCCAACAAAGGCAGTAACAGCTTTGAAAAGTTACTGGGAATGTTTGCTCTGTGGAGCCATTGAGCAACATTTGAACAGAATGTACAGAGGTAGAGTGGCAGAAATTGGTAAAAATACCCTGTCTTAGCCTCGGTGGTTAAAATACTGTTTTCTCTATCCCAGAGGATTTTAATATGTTCTAATACCTTCTCTGTGCTCTTGGTAACTCCAGGTATTTGATGAAAAGCCATACGCTTTTAAGTCTTTTAAATAGGTCTGTCTGATCTTGCCTGAGTAAGAAGTGTTGTATGAAACAGTTCTGACCTCTAATGGTCAGTAAGAGCAGTATTCTCTGAGGCACTTTCGGTGAGGATTGTGATATGCTAGAGTTTGTTGTGACTATGAGAATGATACTGAAAAGGTGTAAAGAACCTGGTCCACTTTCTGCCCTAGTGAGCTTGTCTCTCCACCTCAAATCACAGGGAAGATTATTTTTAATGGCACTTCCAAGTAGCGTGCAGAAAAATAACATAATTTAATTTTTTAAAAATCTTATGATTTAGACCTTCTAAAGACTTTAAATATATTTGAATTCCTTTAAGAGCTTGCTGAATAAGGAGTTTGAGAAGGAAGGAGCAGAGAGATTGTAGAAGCTGTAGTGAAGTTTAACTACATTTCATGCTGATTTAGAAACTCCTGTGTTTGTAATTACTCTGTCATTTGTTTTAACTACACAGAAACACAGAATCTTAAGTTTGCTATCTGGAGATGAGGAGAGGGAGTAATTTTTGAGGTAAGTCATCTTCTGGGGTGGGACTGAGGATGCTGTCTTTCTTATTGCAGGCAAAACGAGCAGTACAGCGAGGAGCCACAGCGGTCATCTTTGATGTTTCTGAAAACCCAGATGCCATTGATCAGGTATGAAGAAGGGAGCCTAGTTTTATTAGAGCCTCCATTGGATTCTTTTAGAGTTGCTGAGGTGAGACGTGAGAGCATATAGATCTCAGAGCACACCTGCCTTAAGATGTGCAGCTACTGACCCTGAGTAACATGGTGCTGTAGTTTTCCTGCTCATCTTCTGACAGGCAAGAAGCAATGGAGGTGTTGAGAATGTGGTAGAAAGAGAAAAGTTTGGGGAGTTATGTTTCTCTTCTAACCTTTGCTAGAATCCAGAATCCAGGACTGGGGTTGAGGTTTTGAGAAACGATGGCAAGCTTTTTGTGTCCCGTTATCTAGTCGAGGTTTTCTTTACCCAGCTCTGTGTACAAAATACAGGGTGTTTGGCACTACCCAGCTTGTGATCGATATTGTTGTTGAGCAGCTGCTATTTTTGAGGTTGCAAAATGGCTTTCAAACCTGGTTCTAAACAAGATTCTTACAAAACTTACAAACATTTCTTTCTTGTTTACAGCTGATTTCTGGCCTACATACTTTGTGGACAAGCAGGGGTTTTTTGGGGGGGCGGGGGGCTGTCTCGGTACAACTTCCATCTTTTCATTTGAAGTGGGAGAGGTAATAGCTCTGTGAAATGCTTTGGCAAGATCCTTCCAGCCAATTCTGAGTTATTTGAGTAGAGAGAAGAAATGTAACAAGCACAGAAATAGTCTGCATTTCATTTAGTCTTGTTTTGTCTTGAAACAAACCTGCTGTTTCTGCTACAAAAGATACAAGTGAAGCTGAATGTTTTTAAGTGCAGCCTGAATTTCTGGGGGAAAAGAGAGACCATCAATGTTTACATTAAAAAAACTGGCTTTAACTCTGAAATGAGCATCTGTTGGACAAGGGAATGCAGACCCTGTGCAATGGATGCTTTGAGAACTGTGCTCTGCATGTGCATCAAGGCTGCAGCCTTGATCTTGCAAACATTCTCAGGGATATTTTTTGCCCTTTTATACACAGGAAAAAAAACCTGCACGTAACCCGTCTTTTCCCATTTTTTTTCTCTGCGTTACAGCTTCCAGTTACTTTCAGCCATCCTGCTCTGAACTTGCGATGCATAATTACTGCCTCTTGCTCTCTTCACTCTACCAGCAACAGCTGCCCTTCCTTGATTCCTGATAATAAACTGCATGCAACTGTCCCCAATAGCTGGGAAAATAGTCTAGTGGATGATTGAATGTTTTGGGTGTACCAATAAAATGAAAGGAGATTAGTGGCCCGGTGCAGTAGCTGACAAAGTAGGCTCTGTTAAAGGACAGAGCAGCAGCCTGTGCAAACACAAACAGGAGAGGAATGACTAGACCTAGCTTTCATACTCTAAACGCAAGAGTTATTTTATTGGCTCCCTTCTCATGCTTCTCTGGACACTTGTGTTTCATGCATTTTGATTCTCAGCCAAAGTCTTCAGAACCTTTAACATCATGGGTGTTGTGGTTTAGGCCCAGCTGGCAACTAAACCCCATGCAGCCACTTGCTTGTTCCCCCCTGGCCCCTGCCAGTGGGATGGGGAGGAGAAAATACAAGAAAAGACTCCTGGGTTGAGGCAAGGACAGGGAGGGATGACTCACCCATTATGGTCACGGGCAAAACAGACTCGACTTGGGGAAAAACCATCAATTTAATTCGTTACCAATCAAATCAGAGTAGGATAGTGAGAAATACAACCACATCTTAAACATACCTTCCCCTCCACCCTTCCTTTCTTCCTGGGCTCATCTTTGCTCCCAGTTTCTCTGCCCGCTCCTGCCCAGTGGCGCAGGGGGCAGGGATGACACTTGTCTCTGCCGCTCCTTCCTCCTCAAGGGGAGGGCTCCTTGCACTCTTCCCTTGCTCCAGCGTGGGCTTCCTCCCACGGGAGACAGTCCTCCATGAATTTCTCTGACCTGAGTCCTTCCCACGGGCTGCAGCTCTTCCCGAACTGCTCAGGTGTGGGTCCTTCCCAGGGGCTGCAGGTTTCTGCTCCGCTGGTGCCCTCCCTGGGCGCAGGGCACAGCTGCCTCACCACGGGCTGCCGGGGAACCTCTGCTCTAGCGCCTGGAGCACCTCCTTCCCTCCTTCACTGACCTTAGTGCCTGCATGGCTGTTTCTCTCACATCCCACTCCTCTCTCTGCTGCTGGTTTTCTCCTCTTAAATATGTTATCGCGGAGGCTCTACCACTGTCACTGATTGGCTCAGCCTTGGCCGGAGGCAGGTCTGACTGGGAGCCGGGAAGGCTTCTAGCAAATTCTCACAGGAGCCACCTCTATAGCCCCTCCCCCACTACGGAAACCCCACCACACAAACCCAATACAAGGGGATACTAATTAATCTGTCTTTAGAATAAATATAATTTTGGCACTGACAGTGGAATTGTGGAAAACAACAGATGGATAACAATGGAGTTAAAACAGACACGAGTTAATCTGGAGTATCTTTGATTCACATGGAGGTACCCTAAGATGCTGAGGGGAGCTGTTTAGGAAGCTTTCCCAGTTATGCTTGTTACCAAGCAATAGAACAACTAAGAGAGAAAGCTTTGAAAGGAAGGAGTGGAGTATTATGAAAGATCCTTCCTGCCAGTTGATGAACAGAAATAGGAAGTGGGCCTGACCAGGAGGAGAATTGTCCTCAGACAGTTTGGTAGCAGAATTGCTACCAAATGTAAGGGCTTTACATACAGATTTTGTGGATTTTATTCCCATTGACCTGAGTGTCTTCTGCTGTAGGCTAAGAATGAAAATGCTCTGTGAAGTCTGATTTGTTTCTTAGTTTTACTTTTGCATAGTTTGAAGAGGAGTAACAGCACCCAGAGCGTCATGTTTAGCAAGAGTCTGGCAGTGTGCGAAAGCTACTGAGGAATCAGGTGAATTCTTTCTTAGACAAGAAGTCTTGAGAGAGAATATGTGTCTGGGAACGTATGGACAGTGACTGGATTTGGCCTTAGGCCAGCAAGCCTTGTAGACACATAGGATCCCTGGTTGGATTCAAGTACTTCAGCTAGTTTTTAGCTCTTCAAAAGACATCTGTCTTAAAAATAGTTTGATCGGTGTTCTCAGAAGCCCAGTCAAATACTAGGAAGAATCTGTTTTAAAGTCTCAGTGAAATCTGTCACCATCATCTGGACAGATTAAGTAGAGCAGGAGATAGACCCCAGTCAGTTGGTGATTTCTACATGTTTTATAACAGGTAGTATCAACAGTGCAGATATGGTATCTGTGCCATACACTATTCTTGTTCAGTTTGCTCATGCTTCTGTCATCTGATTCCTTTCCCCTGTACCATTTCCGTCTGCTTGTCAGTGCCTTCATGGTTTGTATCAACTAGCCTCTATACTAGGATTTTTCCTGTGGATTGGAATAAGCTCTATGAATTTATCATGTTGGTGCCATTTTGTAACAGAACAATTCTCTTGTCTTATTCCCCTCTCAGGTATATAGTTTATTAGATTTTTTTTTTTTTTTTTTCCTGGATTTGTTGGGCAGAGAAGTTATGCAGTCTCCACACTTGAAGGTTTTCAACATCTGACTGGATAAAGCCCTGAGCAGCCTGGTCTGATGTCATAGTTGACGCTGCCTTGACCAGGAGGTTGGACTTGTGAGGTGCCTTCCCACCCACATTATTTTCTGATTCTGTGATTTGTCCTTTCAGAAAAACTTACCTGGACCTGGAAGGAAGTTTCAGGGTGAATTAAGCAATCTACTCATATGCTTTAGTCTTTGAGGTCCTCATCCTGCAATCAATAGCTCTAGTAGTTGCTAGAACGCAAATAGCTGCTTGAATGGATTTGCTGAGTTAAACAGCAGAAATTACAGACTTTCACTCGGTACAAAGAGCCTGACAGACAGGACTCTGACATGAGATTGTTCAGAAAGCTGAAGAAATTTGTATGTGAATAATATAACTACAAAGCTGAAATAACAAAAGGTTCTGAAAATATAGCAAGGCCGATTTTTTTGAGTGTGCAGATTTTTACTTTTCTTCATTATGAGATTTAACTTATCACAGTATTAATGTATGTACTGGCACATAATGTTAGGTTAAGTTAAATCTGCTGTTCAGAAATAACATTTGCTTATCCTTAATCTTCGTTTTGGTCAGTAAAAAAAAGCAGCTTAAGTCAAAAGTTTAATTCAGGTTTAACTCTTGTGGAATACTTAAGTGAAGGTGTATGCTAGAAGAGAACAATTGGTGCTTGAATTGATTCCACATTCGTATTCCTTTGCTCTTCTCTCCATTGTCCAAAAGAAGAGGTAAGAGGTAGTTTTCCTGAAATGTGCCTTTTGAGTAGATTTTTTTTTTTTTTTTTTTTTTTGTTCTAGCTGAACCAGGGTTCAGAGGACCCTCTGAAGAGACCAGTGGTCTATGTGAAGGGTGCTGATGCTGTCAAGCTAATGAACATAGTTAACAAGCAGAAAGTGGCACGAGCAAGGATTCAGCATCGCCCCCCACGGGTGAGACTTTAAGAAATTTTATCTAGGTATTACATTGCTGTTAGTTCATGCAGTGCTTGCTAACTGCACGGAGTGTGGAGATGTTTTGTTGCTCCCCATGAGCATTAATACATGTGAAATTCTGTTAACCTAAATAAATTGAGCAACTGCGCTGTGGACAAGCAGCTACACTTGATGTAAGTATAGAATCCACGATGTGGCATCTGTTGTCTTTCATAACGATCCTTTTGAATATATAAATGGCTAAAAATTTTATATAATAGAAATTTTCCTTTTTCTTAGTTAAATAACTTAATTACTGCACACTCCTGATAGTTCAGATTTGTAAGGTGGTCTGCCCTGTGTTAACAAATAATTCTGTGTGGTACTTTAAATATGGGTTAATTACTTGGTACCTGATATTTGTAATTATAAAATAATTTTTCTAGAGGTTTTTTTGAACGCTCTGTACATGTAGTTTACAGAAGAACAAAGCTAGAGGTCATTCATGTCCCAGTTACCACTTTGGTTTTGTTGCATTTTTATGGCATTCTTCTGTTAAGAAAAGTATTTGGGAAGCTGACCATTCACTGAAAATGCAAATGTTGGTTTTCACTCACTTAAGTATACAAGCAAACCAATAAATCATGAAAATTTGTGTTAGTCTGATTCACTCAGTTAAAAAACCTGGGTTTTGTGGAATCGGTCCAGAGACACTGTAAATGTGACATCTTGTGACTGGCATTCTGTTTATTTCATTCACTTGCAGTGACATACGAAACCCAGGTTTTGTCTCATAGAATCCTAGTTAATGAACAGTGTGTACTTTTGACTTTGTGACTGTGTACATTTGGCACTTGAGAAAGTAGGGAAGAGAAAGGAACAACAGATCTGAGTATGATCTAAAGAAAGGAAGAATAACATTTTTGTTTTAATTTTTAAGCAACCCACTGAGTACTTTGATATGGGAATTTTCCTGGCCTTCTTTGTGGTTGTGTCTCTTGTTTGCCTCGTTCTTCTTGTCAAGATCAAACTGAAACAGCGACGTAGTCAGGTAAGAGCGGTAATGGGGTATTCACTGAATGCTGAAGGTTAGCTTCTCATACTTTGTCCTAGAATTTGCTCTTTACTTTTGGAAATGCTGGACACTGACTTACAATAGCCATCTTTGTAGGAAGGGTTTTATCCATGGATGTAGGCCTTTGGAAAAATTGGAAATGTCTTTAAAGGAGATCTACATTGACCTGTGATGTTCATTCAATTAAATCCTCAAATGAAAAGAGTACGGAGGCAGTCTGTTTAGCCATTGCCAAGGAATACAGTTTCTGGTTGTTCAGAGGTTGATTGTCAGTAGCACTGGTGTATTTCTAAAGAAGTCCAAGCTCTTGTTGCTGTATCGTGGAGAGAATATCAGGATTGAAAATAAATTGCAACTCTTTTCAATAGAATAACATCTATTGATTCTTAATGGCAGAGGTTTGGAGGTAAAAAGTTTGTTTAGGAGAAATCCTAGGTGAGATACTTGAAGTTTGTCCTGTCAAACATGAAACGGGAAGCTAGTGGACTCTGAAGTTTGTAGTTGTAAACTGCCCAGTATATATACACGTAAAAGGAATGCAAAGCACTGTAGATGCTTAGGACTCTTGCTTTGGACATATTGAGTAGGAATACAGAGATGTTAATGGGCCAACAGCAGTGTTAAAAAAACTGTTAAAAAGGGGGATGATAAATTCTACAGTAAAACGAAAACAACCCACTGCCTTCCAAAACTTTGTTATTGATTAAATTTGAGGGGAGGGGGGAATAATACAGCTAATTTAGTAACATTTCATTTTAATCCCTCTGAAGTATTGCTTCTGGTAATATGGTGGTAACAGCATAATGGGGCATTACAGTCAATATTGACAGTTCAAAACAAGTTCCTGGCCAAGTCTTTTATGTTGCCATGAGTAGTTGCTGCTGCCCATCAATTGCGCAGTTGCAGGGTATCCCATTGTCAGCACCTTCATCCCGTTTTGATTCAAAGTAGCTTATCATTCTGCATGTGGCGTACATTCTTTTCATCAGGCTTCTGATCTAAATTCTAATTAGCCTTCTCTCTGCCTGATTTATGAAATCGTACGTTAGTCTGGGCGTGGCGTGTTTCTGTAGGATACATTAATTTGATACAGTGGTGCTTCTCTGCTACTACACTATAGTACCTTATGCAGCAATGTTGCCTTTTTTTTTTCTCCTCTCTTTCTTCTGTTGTAGAATTCCATGAACAGGCTTGCAGTGCAAGCACTGGAAAAAATGGAGACCAGGAAGTTTAAGTCCAAAAGTAAGGGACACCGGGAGGGTAGCTGTGGAGCACTGGACACGCTCAGTAGCAGCTCCACCTCTGACTGTGCCATCTGCTTGGAGAAGTACATTGATGGGGAGGTAAAGGATAAATGGTTTCTTCAACATGGGCTGAGAACGTAGCTGGTTTATTTTAGCACTGTGGTCCGTGGCTGCTGGGTACATTGTGTACTGAGGTGGTGCTGCTTGCCAGACTGATTGCATTGAGTAGCCGGCTCAGCCTCAACTGTATTCTGCAGCTCCCAAAGAAATCTCGGGGGCTTTTCCGCATACTACAAAGTGAGAGATCTCATTCTGCAAGTCGCTACGTCCATCAAGTTGCTTTTCTGAGGAAGAACTCATAAAGAAGTCAGGGTTACCTCAGCATTTAGTTCTCTGGGTATTTTTAACAAATTGTGTGCTAAGGTGATGGTGCACACAAGCTCGGTTGGACATAAGGGATACAACTTGTGTTTCACTTCTCAAGCTTTGATGGCACCTTGTCTTTAAAATGTCAGGTATGTAGCACTGCTGCGAAACCAGAGGAGGAGAAGGATGTGATGCCAAAAGGTTCAGGAACCGTTTTTTGACTTCTCAATTACCATCGCTGCATTGATGTTAGAGCTTGCCTTCTGTGACACAGTTCTACCCAGAGGAAGCAATGAAAGGATGAAATAGAAAATAGGCTCCTTAGAATAGAGGCAGTCAATGATCACAGCTTTGAACTTTCATATAAAAAAATTATTTGAGGACATTTCATTTGGAAATGATTCATCATTTTTTAAGGCAACAGAAAATACCAGCTGCAGTATTTGAGTGCTACAAGCTACGAACAGAAAGTTAATGAAGTTAGCTGATGGGAAATTATTCAGAGTAGCAAGGATGAAGGCAGACAAGAACCTCAGAAGGGCTGTACAAAACTGACTGGACAGGAAATTCAACGCATGAACTTCAGCATGAAGTGATACACATAGGGAATAGCTTCACATGTAGTAGTGATGGGTTATGAGGTGAGTATTACTGTTCAGGAGCAAGATCTTGAAGCTGGTTTAGATAGCCTTGTGAAAGCAGATCAGTGCTTTGTGGCAGTCAAAAAGGCAAATCAAAAATTAGAAATGAGACAGGGAAGTCTAGAGAACTGAACAGAAAACATAATTGCACCACTGTGTAAGGTCAGTCATGCTCTCTGAGTACTGTGTGTACTTCTGATCTCATTTCACAAAAGATACATTGGAAATGAAGGTGCTTCAGAAAAGGGCAGTCTCAAAGTGATCAAAGATTTGGAATGGTTTCTGTACAAAAAAACGACTGACTGGGCTAAGGACTGTTTAGTCCTAGATTACTTGGGGGCAGAGTGAGTACAAAATGGTGAATGGAGAGCATGAACGGGAATAAGGCATTCATTTATTTCCAATACAAGTTTGGGTGCAATTAAATGAAACTGCTAGGATTCAATCTGGATCAAAATGTGGTGTTTCTCCACCAGCAGGTAGTAGCTCTGTGGAACTTCCTGCCAAAGCATGTTACAAATCCAGAACTTGAGCTCATGGGGAGACTTGAACAGTACTCGGGAGAAAGATCTGTTACAGGTTCTGAACTGGTAGATATCCAGCTCAGGAAGTCCTGTAAACAGATAATAGCTGAAGGATGAGAGTGCTGGGCTAGGGAAAAAGTATCATATACGCTGTGTTGATTTTGCTTTTCCCTGAGTGTTTTCGATTGCTAATAGTTGTAGGCAAGATGCATCATTAAGTGGACTCATTGATAAATTTTTTTTTTAAGTTTATTTAATACATGAAGGAAAACTGTAACAATGGGCTCCTTCAAGGTGTTAGGTCATAGGGACGCACAGCTTAAATTTTCCTAAAGAAATGTAGCATATCTGCATGGAGTTCTAACGTGCCTGCAGCCTATTGTTTTAGTGACACCTGATCGCTGGCTGTTGTGCTTTTGGCTGTGTTGAACAGATGGCATTTTCTTCCTTCTTACCACTTTGAGACTAAGAATTGATTTGTTTATAGCTAGGTTGAAAAAAATAGGAATAAGCTGTGAAAAATTCACTCATTAGGAAGGAGTACTTTTTCATGTTCCTTCATCTGTTCCTGTAGGAATTGCGTGTCATTCCCTGCACTCACCGATTTCACAAGAAATGTGTGGATCCTTGGCTACTGCAGCATCATACCTGCCCTCACTGCCGCCATAACATCATAGGTAAGTGCTGCAGTTGGGTGCTCTGTTGTGTCGTCCATTTCGGGCTTAACAGCTTACAAGATGAAACAGAAATTTTGCCTGTTTGTAAATCTCCACAGAGCTGGTAGTCTTTATTGTAACACAACCCTAGAGACAGTTAGGACTAACTTCTTCAAAAAAGACTGCGTGCCCTGGAGTAACAGGTCACGTCCCTGGTTTTCTCTCGGTCTGGGTGCGATGCCCAGCAGAGGACAGCGTTGGTCAGCTTCTGAATGCAAGGAGGACAAATAGATATAATAGATGGGTATGTTTTCTCTTGGTAATTATAAAGAAAAGACTATGTATTGTTTTTTATTTTTCCGTGGTGTTGTAACTTGGAATGTGGTTTCCCTTACTTGCCCTCTCCCCCTTCCATTTCCTCTGTCTTGAAAAAGTTTTCTATTCATACACGTTTAATGTAAAATAATGTATAAAGTGAAAACTCAGGCAATGACTGCCAGCCTTGTTCTTAACCTGCAAGATCAAGAATACTGTGTAAGCAGAAGGTTTTGCATGGATGAAAACAGTATCTGAAATCACTCCTTTTCCTTTTTAAGCGAATACAGTTGTGTTTCAAAGGCTTCCAGGCAGATGCTCTTGACTCACTTCGTTTTGTTATTTTTCCTTCTGTGTAAAAAGTTGTTGCCTTTTAAAAAAAACTCTGTTATGTGCATAATGTAATGAAATTCAGAACAAAATATCCTTCTGTCTTGCATAAAATATTTTCCCTTTTATTCCCTCCTACTTCTGCTTCTCCACTCCTTTTTCTCTCATTCAGAACAGAAGAAGGGAAATGCAGGTTCAGTCTGCCTGGAATCCATCAACCCAGCACGCAGCCGGCAGCAGAGGGTGATTCTGCCTGTCCATTACCCAGGCCGAGTGCACAGAGCCAACCAGATAACAGCGTATCCCACGCGGACAAGCATGGACCCTCACGGAAACCCTATCACAGTACTTACAGTCGAGCGACATGGTGAACAGAGCCTCTACCAAGCCCCGTCCCCAGCCTATATCCGAAGTTACCAGCCTATTCATTTGGACCATGCTTTAAACACGCATCACTGTAGCCTGGAGCATAGGGCTTACTCTCCAGCTCACAACTTCCGAAGACCCAAGTTTGGTGGACGCAACTTCTCCAGAGCGGCGTGCTTTTCCCAGTACGAGACCATGTATCAGCACTACTACTTCCAAGGCCTTAGTTACCCTGAGCAAGATGGACAGCTTCCAGCTGGCATTTCCTCAAAGGGTCCTTCCCGTGCCTTTCAGCCTGGTAGCAGCATGCTTTTCCCTCCTGTGGTACATGTAGTGCCCTCATCCCGCTTGGAGAGCGGCAGTACCTCCAGCTTCAGCTGCTATCATGGTCATCGTTCAGTGTGCAGCGGGTATTTGGCTGACTGCCCTGGGAGCGACAGCAGCAGCAGCAGCTCTGGTCAGTGCCACTGCTCCTCTAGTGATTCCATGGTTGACTGCACCGAGGTCAGCAACCAAGGGGTTTATGGGAGCTGCTCCACCTTTCGCAGCTCTTTGAGCAGTGACTATGACCCGTACGTTTACCGCAGTAAGAGCCCTTGCCGAGTGGGTGAGGTTGGTGGCGCAAACAGGGGTGCAATTGTTCTCTTGGAGGGCCCCCCCCAGGACGAGCTTCCAGCTCACAGTCACAGTCTGGTGGGTGCTGACTGCCGGCCTGTGCCAGCTTCTTCCTCAGGGGACCAACTGTCTAACTGCAGCATGGATATGAACTACAGCAGTAATTCCTCACTGGAGCACAGGGATCCAAATGGCACTACCTCAGAGGGAGGACATGAGGCCACTCCTGGTGCTGCCTTGGATGTTAAAAGGAACTGGAAGAATCCTGAGATAGTGGGGCCGCTTGTGGAGCAAGCATGCGCGTGCTGCTTTGAACTCCAGCACTCTGCCCTGGAGCCTGGCAGCGGCACGGCCGACTGTAGCGCGCTCTTCCTCAGCTCTCCGCTGTGGGGGACGTGTGGCCCTGGGATAGAACCACAGTCAGGGAACACCCCGGGCTTGTACAGTATTAACTCAGATCACTTGCATAGGACAGATGGGGTGAAGTACGAGGGGTTGCCCTGCTGCTTCTATGAGGAGAAGCAGGTAGCCTGTAGTAGCAACAGTGGCAGTGGAGGTGGTGGCTGCTATACAGAAGACTATGCAGTGAATGTGCAGTACACGCTTCCTGATGACACCTTGCCAAGCTGTTGTAAGGGTGTATGTGATCTGGGTCAACGCATTCCCATAATTCCTGAAGACAGAGACTGTGAGCTGATCCTACCTACAGAGTGCCAAGGGACCCACACAGGAGGCTGCAGTTCCTGGGATGGAACACCTGAGCTAGATACTTACCTGCACTGCCAAGGTATCAGAGAGGTACAGGACGAGAGGGAGGTGTGCTACGAGGCAACATCATTCCTGCGGCAGAACTACTCTCAGGAGGAGGAAGCTGGAATGCTCTTCCCCGATCCCACTCCGAACTCCCAGAAGCTGATGACGACCACAATGGCCACAGGTAATATGTGTGATTTTTTGATTACTCGCTACCTTTCTGTCCTAGCCTATGAAATGCTGCCAGCTTCCTAGGTACCTGCAGCCATAAAGTTTATTGCCATCCTTTGTATAAGAGTAGGTTATTGACTAATCCTTCACCCAGAAGAGCTATTCTCTTGTTACCTGTGCTCACTTGGTCATAGCTAGAGGAATAGAAAATGATAGTTTACTAAGTAAGATAAAAGCTTTCATACTCATGTATCTAAGGTGTTTACCTAACACCTTTATCATGTACCTCACATGTTTATCTAAGTAAGATAAGAGCTTTCATACTCATCCTTTGCAGGGAAGGGAAAAAGTGATTGCAAGTACCAGGCCCCCATTAGAGCTCCTACAGCCAGGGACACTGTGCCAGTCGTGGCAGCAGTGGCAAGGTGCCTAAGCAGGCACGGCTGCAGCGCTGGGAGGGGACGGACAAGCTGAAGAATAAAAAAAATGAGTGAAAAGTTTGGAATTGCTGTAGAAGAATATGTGGGAAAGTCTCTGCTGTTGTACACCAAGAACCGCTAGCAGAATGAAGGGGGTAGTCCTTACCTGCCTTGCCAGGGCTGCTTTTAAGGATGTTTATAGAATTGTAGGATACCCTAGGTTGGAAGGGACCTCAGGCCGTCATCTAGTCCAGCCTCCTGCTCAAATCAGAGCCAGCTCTGAGATCAGACCGAGTTATTCAGCTTGTCAGATTAGACTACATTTATCTGGTCAGGCCATGACAACCTCCAGGGACGTAGAGTGCACTCCCTTTTGGGCCCTTGTTCCCGTGCTTGACTGCCCGCATGGTGAAAAGATTTTCCTTGTATCCAGTCTGAACAACTCATGTTTCAACTTAAGCTCCTTACCTCTTGTCCAAAATGCATCACTGTGAAGACCCTGGCTCCATCGTTGTGACGACCTCCATGCAGGTATTGCAGAGCTGCTGGGGGGTGCTGCCAAAGCTTTCTCTTCTGCAGGCTGAACAAGCCCCAGCCCTCAGCCGTCTTCTCACGGGGTGAGTGCTCCAGCCCTCTGAGCATCTTGGCTCTCTGCTGAACTCGCTCCAGTCAGTCAATGTCTTGTTCTGGGGGCCCCAAAACCGGATGCAGTATTCAAGATGCAATGTTCCTTAGTTTTCTTTATCCTTCAGGTGCTGGATCTCATCCCTTGGAGAGAAGCCAAATCGGTGACTAGACCTGTCCAGATGATCCCAGATGGAGAAGCAGAGCTTATCAGAGACTCCAAATTCTCATGGACTTAATTTTTTTTAAGCTTTGACAAACACACAAAAGTGGTAATGTGGAGAAGTCCCTCCCATACTTCCTCTTTCTCTGAGTCCACATCAGCTTGATTATCTCCTTTGTCCCTCTTGCCTGAAGCCTTCAGGCCTCCATTTGTGTGCAAAGCCCATGTGGGACATGGTGTGGAGCATTTCTGAGCTCTAGTGCCATTTCTATATTAATGACAAAGTGTTATTTATATTTTCTTTTTAGAAGTGACTGTGTCAGCTCTTGCTGAGAGGTAACACGGTGTCTTAAATAAGCCAGGCTATGTGTAGATGCTGTTATCTCCTACTTAAAGGAGTCAGGCCTTCGATAAGCTCAGGGCTACACCTGCCTTAGAAACCAGATAGCACCTTGAAATATAGTAGTCCAGAGGGATGCAGCTGCTGAATGGATGCTCAGATACCGACTAATCCTAGTAGCCAATCCTAGTAGCCAGCAAGTTATATGAGCGCTTTTGAGGGAGGTGAAGCATTGGACTGTCTCCTTTCTCTTCCCTCCTCCCCCTTTCATGCTGCTCTGATGATTTGGCTGAGAAGGGTCTCCTGCCGTTATGATTAGTTTTAACAGAGTGAGGGTAGGGAAACTGGTAGCTCAGAATGTTCTCATCCTTGCTTCCTGCTAAACCATGGACCTCCTTGTATCTTCTGACTGGTGAAGCATGCTGGGGACTCCTCCCTCAAACATGCTAGAAGAAAGTGCTTGGAAAAGGTAATACCTTTGTAGGTAATGAACCTTGCCTTCCATAGGAAGTTTTTCAGGCAGCTGTAGCCCCTGTTACGGCTGTGAGGAATGCTGGCATATGCAGAAAAACAGCTTGCAGGGGGCTTGCAGCTTGGCTGGCTCATTTTGGAAGTGGGTCAGGAGGTGTCTTATTTCCTTACAGACTGCAGACATGCCTAAGGGAAGCAGTGCTTGTCACCTTTTGTGCATGTGGGAGAGTGAGGGACTTGATTTAATCATTTCTTCTTTGCTGTGGTTGATGTAGCTTCTGTAGATGGATCTGTTTTAAAGGTTTCTTGGGCCCAGCCAGATGTGCTTCATTTTTGTCTTGTGTACAGAGTGCTCTCTGTACCCCATTAGCCTGGGCACATACTTTTGTTCTTGTTCTTGTACTAGTGGGGATGTTTGTTATCATGAGATAATATATGTCGTCACTTCTGATAGCAATTGTTTCCTGTGGAAACAGCAGCTTCTGAGTAAGAGGCTACCGTAGCGTGGTTTAAATTGCCTGTCATGCTGCATGTGCCTGAGGACACAGTGTCATCCTGTCTGGTGTATTCACAGCAGGAATTCTCCTAAAGGGAAACTAATTATTTAATGCCCACAGTGCCAGTCTTCTGAAAAGATTTGTCCAGAGTTCTGTACACTTTGGAGATACTTAAAAGACATGAAAAAGAGATGTACACCTCATGTTACATTTTCTGCCAAAGTAATGTCCTTGACATCACCGGGCTGATAGTGAGAACCAGCAAAGTTAACTTGTCTGCTTTATAGTCACAAATTAAACATTTTAAAAGAAGCAAACATCTAAGAAATGACAGATACATTCATCTGTTTACTTTTACTTTCTATATTCAGTAAGTTAGGAAAAAATAATTCTATTTAAAGGAATTCACATTAAATGTTTTTAAATGAACAAACACCAAAATCCAGCTGTTCAGAGAATTAGTACAAGGCAATATCTGGGTATAAGGTCAGAAGAAGAATTCCAATAAACACATTTTCTGTGTATAAAGCTTATTGAAAAATTATTCATTCTCTGAATGACTGAAGTGGTAAGTGTTGGGAGAATAAACTCTAAAGGTTTGCTTTTTTTCTTTGGTTGTTTTTTTAAGTCTTACCTTTCTCCTTCATCCACTCAAAAGAAATGCATTGTACAAGCTGTGATACACTACCTTGGCTATTCTGCTTGGTGTTTTGTGAGGCACTATCTAAAGGCCACCTGAGATGCATTATGCTCTATAACTACACAGCATGTTGTGGTAAAATGTGGTTATAAAAAAGAAATTTTAATATTCTGGCTCATGGTGTTCCTGGATGTACTGGTCTCATTCACATTTTCTGGAAATCTCTGCCAGTGCAACAGACTGCAGGCCTTACCACAGAGGTACCCTACACCTGCTTTCTGTGTTCGGTTTTGTATTCAACATCTAGTTAATTCCCTGCTACCTGGATGTCCATACAGACTTACAGGCTAGCTGGCCGTGGTAGAAGGTTTTTATAACAAAATGTCTTTTTACTACTTACATAAACAGTTTTCATTGTGTTTGGCTCATGAGGCACTATTTAAAATGTTTTTAATTAAAGTTATCTTATAGCACTTAAATTGTTTTGTATAAAATTTGCTGTAAAGATTTGTAATATGGTCAAAGGGCTCTTTCTCCTTCATTACCATTTTTAAAAATGTTTTAAAAGCTAGAAAACATCTTGTATATATTCTGTATATGTATAGCAGCACATTTCATCTATGGAAATATGTTCTCAGAATATTTATTTACTAATATATTTATCTTAAGCCATGTCTTATGTTGAGAGTGTGTGACATTATTGTAATAATCAATGAAAATCACTAACACGAGGCCCTGTAAATACATGATAATTGCACACAAAGATTTTACAATACTTGCCGACCAAAAATGATTTAAGAAAAGTTGTAGTTACCTGCAGTTTTGTAAGAAAGTGTACAAATGTCTGTATTTAAAAAAAAGAAAAAAAAAAAAAAAAAAGGAAAAACCACACAAAAATACAGTTCTATTGCATATACATGTGGAAGTTGTCCTTCTTGTTTTGGGGGAAAGGACATGGATAGCTGTGCTTCTCAAAATACAGTCGTAGATATACTGAGATGAACTGTAATATACGGTATTTTTTCCTTTTTTACAATAATAGGTGTATACATGTGTGTACATACCATGCACACACATACAGAGCCTAACAAAAATGATCATGGTAAAAAGTTCAGAAGTGTTTCTTTGTGGAAGCAACCCATAATGTTCTGTCCCATGACCGTTCAACTTTGAGCAAGTGCCACAGATGAATATCCACCAGAAATTAACTTTTTTAACCTGGTATTGTGTGTAGTGTAAGTCCAGTACTTGACAGTTTTAGCTGCCTTCCATACTGTCCCCAGGTGGTCTCACCCTGTATTTTGTTACTTGAGGGCTGCCTGTTGCTTCAGCACCCCTGGTCACATCTGGCTGATGTTGCTGTCGAGGAGGGGAGAAGCTTGGTATATTAATTGTGGGAAAACAAAGATTACACAGGAAGAAAGGCGAAGAAGACGTAGGGCACAGAAGGAAAAATGGTTAGGAAAGTGGTGCACCCGCACATGCTGTGGAAGAGATGGGGTGAAGAGCTCTGCCAGGGGAAACGGGGAAGGAAATGTACTGAAGGTGAGTCTGTGGTGTGGCGGTCCCTAACGAACAGGGCAGCACCTGGGTCTTTATCTGGCACCCTGGTTATTGGAGGGGGGCAGGTCTTACAAGCCCCTGAAGCCTACAGGCGCATGAGGAGCTTCCACATCTGCTGGAAGGCATCCTCATTCGTTTGGAAGCTGCCTGTTCCTTGTAGCAGGGGAACTTAATTCTGGTTTAATTTCAGGTAACAATATTGTCCTGAAATAAAACTCTTTCGAGGCCTGAGCCAGCATGATGCAGGTGAATACAACTGGATAAATCATAGCTTGAATAGGCAAGCTAGATCCAAGTCCTTGCCCGGGATCATGAAGTCACTGGTCCCACTGAAGATCAGTGCTGTGCCGTGCTCTTCCAGCGGCAGAGGGCATAGTTAGACCAAAGACGTCTATGCAGACAGCAAAAGACAAGGGCTCGGAGGTGTGTGGATACCAACCTGTGTCTGTGTGTGTACACGTATGTATTTGTGTAATATACGTTTATATGTTATTGTGTAAACAGTTTGCCTCCATACATTATTTATTTCCCATCCAGTGATATGCACACGTAAAAAAATCCTTTCCAGTCTCCTCCTCCAGTTTCTTCCTTCTCTCAGAGATTTTCCACGTGGTAATTCCCTGGACTTTCCCCTCCTCTCATGGGTGTTCAAGCACACTGCAATTCAGTCACTTCACAGCCAGCTGAGAAACGAGTCTTACTTCTTTCCAACCCCGTTTCATATGTGAAAACTCCACATTTGGGATGACGGTTGAACTGAAGAGTTTCATTTTGCATTGGACTCTTTGTGGCACAAGGATCACTTACCATCCTCATCTCAAGTACTGTGGGAAAGCCTGGTCAGTCTGAGAAGACAGGCTTGATAATGGAATAGCAACAGGCAGGAGAGAGTTAAGCAGCACCAGCAAGTGCTTCCCAACCAAAGTACGTGCCCTTTTTTTGCTTGGTGAACAAAACCTTGGTAATTGCCAGTCATTATATATATGCATTTTATTTGCAGATTAGTTCATTAAACAATTGTTCTTAAAAATAGCACAAAACTTGCCATCTGTGTTTGGCTGATACGCCTGTGTTGAGGGGTCACGTCTGCGTCTCCTTCCTCTCCCTCCCTTCACCCCCGGTTTGCTATTGCTGAATAGTGTTTTGTTTTGTTTTCTCATGTCTTGTTCTGAAGCAAACCGTGAGGTGATTGTGCTTTTAAGAACAAGACATACCTTTACCCTTGCTGTCCCACAGAATACTTGGTGAGCCCGTACTCTGTCTCTTTGAGACAGACAGTTGTGGATTGTTGGCCAAACTTGAATGTGGTATTTAGTTGTGTGCGCACACACGCGCACTATTCTTGTCTCTTCTTTGTTGTGGCTTTTTTTTAATGACTGAATGTCATTAATTTTCTGTCAAAAATTAACATTTTGATATTTGGCAGGGGGAGGTTCTTTTCACTGTTGAGGTTCAATATTTAAGGAGCAAATCTGTGGTAAAATGAGAGTCCTGTGGGCACTATAAGCCTGTGTGGAACCTCCATATGGTAAAACAAGAAAAGCAGGAGCAGACTATTCTTAATGAGACTGTACATTCCGGTAACACTTGGTGTTTCTGTAACACTATCTCATTTTTGCTGTAGCGATATTGGGTACATCTGTTAAATCCTATGACAGCTGTTAGGTAACATTGGTTATTACTTGGGTAGTGTGAAGAGTCCTTAAAAGGATGGCTGTGTTCATACTGTGTGGAGTGAGCCTGGCCTAAGTCTTTGGCCAGGGAGAAAACAGTGTACCTGAAACCAGATACTTTATCTTGCGATGGAAGCACCGTGCTCCTGTGACTTGAACACTTCATAGAAAAGTGTCTCTTTCAGAATAAAGAACACATTTCCCTCATGGGGATTGAAACTGTTGCTTAGGAAACAACAAAAAAAAGGCAATAGTTTCCAGAATAAACAGAAGAGGCCCTGTACCTGAATGGCAAGAAAGGAGAGCGGAGTAACTTCCCCTGTCTAAGGGGACGCCCATCCCCTGTGACAGTAGTGTTTCTAAAAGTAAATGAGGGTTTGAGTCCTGACATGAAAAGCTGGAGAGAGTTTTGATATCTGACACTGGTATTCAGATGTTTACATAAAATGCAGCTGAAGATTTGAGAGAGCGTAGCATTATTTTGTTCAGAAGGAGGAATTAATGAGAGATGCAAGTTCTTGCAAGAACGTGGAAACAGCATTAGATGTTGCTGCAATTAGTAGAGAAAACAGTGAAAGAATTGTTATAGTTACTTCTAACAGTTTGAAGACATGTAAACTGAAAACTTCAATTTGCTGTTACCTCAGAAATTGCTTCTCAGAGGGAGAACTTATTTTCTGTATGTAATCATTCTCAGCATTTTCAGCTTGAACGTTCTCTTCACAGCAGACAATCCTGCTGTAATCTGCTGGTGAACTGCAGCAGTTTCTCCCTCCTTTATTCAATGCTTCTCTACACTTTCACTATACTAGCTGAACTCCTCCTGCAGAAATTCTCTGTATTTATTTCTTTAAAATTATTACTTGCAGCCATTTGCTGCATGCAGGATGACCACGTATAAACACAGCACATACTTCAGTGGTGAGTCATTTCAAGTTTGATTTATTCTGTTTTCTTGTCAGTCTTACTTGGTTCATGTGATAGCCTTTGGATTTACAGTAAGTTGTCTTGAGACTGAAATTCAGAATGCCAAATTTCATCCCAAAGCACAGGTGCTCAGTAGAGTTCAGAATGTACGAGTTGCATTAAATGTATGTGTGTTGGGGGGGGTGTTGTTACAGAAAAAATTGTGTGGTCTGAAGGTAATTATATTTTTCACTCTGAAGATCTCAAGGTAGCAGAATGGTAAGGTTCATAAATGTATAGAATAATATTCAGGGGAAACTGTCACTGGATTATTATTTCATTGGAAGATTGTGAAATATCTCTGCTGCGAGGTGTTAAGAACTAGTCAGACCAGTATTTGTCAGGAGTTGTTTATGCAGTTCACCCTTCCTTTGGGCAAAGTGGTGCACTAGAAAAGTCTGTTGGCAGTCCTTCCCACTGCCTGAGAAGGCTTATTAAGCAGAAGATGAAACTGGAATAGCTAGTCATGCTCATTCAGTGACAGCCAAGTGTCTGCCGATGTGTTTGGCCTGTAGTCATACAGGCTGCAGATTCAGTGCAGTTTCCAGGGCTATCAGTGAAAATCTCCCATTTATACTATTGCCAGGGGAACTTGGAATACAGACTTAATTCTTCAGTACCACTGGGTTGTCTGCATGAGCAGTGTGATAGACCTCCTCAACATTGTACTGGCTGCAGAAAATCTGGCAGAAACAAACCCTAAAAAAGAACATGTTAATACTTGATTGAAAAAGCAGATGACATGTTTGATGTTAAATTGGTCCTGAGCGTATATGTACATGAATTTGCAGAATCTGATGAACAGCCTAATACAATTACAAGCTAGAAATGAGATTCAAAGGAGGAAAGTGTATCTTAAAGCAACTGTTTCATCAGCATCTATTCTGCCACAACACTGAGTCTGAGTTACCCTCTTCTCAGTGTTCTTCTATCATATATACCAATGATTACTTTGATTTTTTTTCTATGGTTACAGTGTATAGAAAATTTATTTTTCCCAGAGTGTAAACTAACATCTTTTCTTCCTATAAAATGTTAGCAAGATACAAGCATAATATGCTGTATTAAATAATGCATTTCCTATACATATATAAATATATATATTACTATGATAACATATCACACATATTTTTAAATAACACAGTCTCTATTTCCCCCCAACATAACAATATTAAGACAAAAGTACATATAAAATCATTTAGCCAACAAACTAGTTTTAAAAGTAGATTTTGAATTAGGGAGGCCACTTCTCCAGCTGGCCCCCTTCCACCTGAGGTCCACATATTCTGTAGGCTACTGTAACTGACATGCTGCATACAGTAAGGAGGCAGGCTCACAAACTGCTACGGTGGCAGTGCCAGCACGAGTACTTACTGCCCCTGCTCCGGGGCAGACAACTCTTTTTTTCCTATGGCTTATTGTCCGCTTAGCTGTGTTAGCTCACCTCTCTGTGCAACCACCCAATAAACAAGATCAGAGACCTCACCTCTGTTAAAAGTAACTCAGGGAAGCAAAAGCGATGGTAATTCTTAACCTGATCAGTTTATTGCACCACCACACAGCCGGTCGTACCAACACAACAGTGAGGATGGGGCCAGAGCAGGGGCTGGAATGCGTGTATATGAGGAGGCAGCTCCTCCTGACGGTTTTGTTGTCAAAACAGTTGCTTTTGAAATTGTGGCCAATGTCACGTTTGCAGCCTGTCCAGCCTGCTGAGGGAACTGCTAGGTGGGAGGTCAGAAGGCCATTCATATACAATTCCAAACAAATTATTCTTCTGCAGCTATTTTGAATTTGTTGAAGAAAATGCTGTAAATATTGACATCTTGAGTGCCCTCCAGCTGTCAGCACTCAGCTGCTAGTGTTGTAGGGGCATTTCCGTATGCTGAATCATGTGGGATTACAACAGTTGTGCATGTCAGACTTTTCTTCATTCTCTCCCCAAACCCTTATAGCAAAGATCATAAAGTGCTGTGTTAATGGATAACATATATGTTGGCCACATACCACCATACCACCGAAGTCTCTGTACTAGGAGTGCGAGTGACCATACCACATTTTGAAAAAATCCACAGCAGAGATCTACCTGCACTTTCTGGTCTCAGGTCTGTATAGTAACAAGCACTATTTAAGGGACCCTGTCCACGCACTTCTATCTATTGCTCTGTTTCCTAGTATTAGGGGTATGTAGAATCAGACAATCTGAAAGGAGAACATAACAATTTCCTCTATACTTTTATCAGTGTGTATATCTGTGCACTGTCCAATACCTTATGCTTAGTCACGTTCATTGTTGCCGTGGCCAGTTAATCGGCTATAACTGCTGTTTTTATGGGTCTTCATACAGAAATTGGACAAGTATTCCCTAAGAAAGGCCCACGAAATGAGATTTTGTCATTTAAAAAATAGTTGAGCTAAGGGACTGATGCAAAAATCTCAGTTTCTAAATTCTCTAGATTTTGCATTAGTGGCATTAGTCTTTTGTTGTTGTTTATAATGGGCTTTCTCTAATTTTATAGTGAAATTAAGCTCTTTACTGAAGAAGAGAAGCTTAACAGTTCTGTATTTTTTCTTTGTGCAGTAGGTAGAAATCAGTCATGGGGTGCTCCTGATGTTTTTTTCAGTTTATCAGCATTAGCTAACTGCTTTATGAATGTCCCTTTGCCTGTATAACTGCTCAAGAACATTTGATAAGGCAGTTAAACAAAGCTTTGTCCCAATGTACTCGTAACTTAACTCTTAAGGATCTAGCTTTACACTCTGACTCTCTCCTGGTTAATCAGTGAACCAAATTAAGCATGCTTAGGAAGCAAACTAATTTGTTTTGCTACAAATCTGTGAGGTAGACTCTCTGCCTACACAGCATGATGCAAAACCTGACTCTTAAAAAGGCAATTTAAAAATTTTTGTTGGGTCTGAAACAGATAATGTTTTTTTGTCCAACCTGAGGACACATAAGAGATAATCAGTGTATTTTACAACTCATCCTGTCTTGATTTTAGGTGATACTGTAATTATCTTTTCCTGTATCCTCTTCAGCAGCTCATGCAAGAAAGTGCTAGATGTTCCTACGATATTCCATTTTTTTGATATAAACAATGCCATAATTGCTGGCTTAGTAAAGTCTTGTTTCTATAAAGCATTTATTGTGGTATTGTTCAGCTGTCTCTGGCACTCATCTGTGGTACATAAATGGAGCTGGAATTAATTCAGGTAAAAGACTAGATCTACAATGGCAAGTAAGGCATGATGTTTCACTGTTTAACTCTTAGACACCCTATTTTTTCAAGGAAATCTGTAGACCACATGAAAGGGTTATATGTTAAAAACGGAAGAACAGATACATAATGAATTTAAACTCAGTGACAATTTTCATACTTCTCTTAGTTATCTTCTGTAGATGCATTTAATAGTTGTTCTCTGACTGCAGGTCTGGTATACACAGACCACTGGTTTATGTTTAAACAGATATTTATTCCTCTTCTCTTAACCAGAATTACTGTACTTTAATGGCTCTCACTCAATTTCTTCTTAGTTTGAGGAGCTGCTCACTGAGTAAACTTTTTCAGTCAATTTATCTGACTTCTGTATTGTCAGTTTTCCCTAAATATCTTGCTGAGGCTGAAAGACTCACTGTTGATCCCTGGTGGTGGGAGGAGAAATCTGAGTATCGTAGGTGGACAGATATTCCACTAAAGAGAAAAAATAGTTAATGCTGTCTGTTGCAATCAAAAAGAAATTATTTCACAGATCAGATCCCCACTGATGTTTTAGTTCTTTGACAACTGAGGGCATTAATCTTAAAAATGCAGTTCAGTTTAATTTTGCAGGCAAGGAGACACTTTTTCTTCTCACAGGTAATTAACAAGGCAACTGTTACGAACGTGTTTAGATGCACAGCCTGGCATGGGTGAGTTGTTAATAGCAGGCTACAACTCTGTAAATCGCTCAGGCTGCTGAGATCAATATCTTTAACTTCAGAGTAAGAATTTGTGTTAGTCAGCCTCACTGTTTAAAAATTCCATGGATTTACAGTTTCTTTGGCCACTTCTTTAAGAAGCCTTAAGCTTATATCCAAAATGAATGTAGGACTTCAAACTGGAGTTACAACAGTTTTTTAAAGGATCACTGTGAATATGAACAAAATTATCATAATCATCAGTGAATGATGGGTCAGACATAGTCATTTAAAAAGTCTTCATTGCTCATGCAATTGGTAAGCATTACTCCATCAAAACTCACATTTGCAGCTGAAACTCCACAAGGTATTTGCCTCCTGAATGTGATTTGATTTTTGTTTGTACATCTCTGCTTACAGAAACAGAAAATGTATAAACAGCTGAGCACTGGGCAACCAGGCTGATAGTTTCTCAAAGTCTTTGACTCCCATTTGACTGTATAGCACCATTTAGACGTGTTTTACATTAAGGCCAATAAGCTCTGGTTGCTGTGGCAGCTGAACAGGTTATCAGTATCTACCTCTGTCTTCAGCCTTGAGAATAAAGGGACTAAAGTAGCCTGATATAATACAGTGGTACAGGAAAGCAGGACACAATAAGTCCTCAACCTGCAGATAATCATTCAATTACTTTGTCAGGGGTACAGGACATTTTGAATCTTACAGGTTTTTACATGTATTTTAAGTGCATTGGTTTAAAGGCAGTAATTAATAGCCCTACAGATTTGATGAGCACCAGATATTTCAAAACTATTGCCGCAATTAAATCTGTTGTCTCTAGTATATCCAAGAGAACAGCAGAGAGGCGAAGTCACTCAAAGGCCTTTGGAAATGGACTTTTTGGAAAACAAGTATGAGATTGGGAGAAAAAAGATTATTCCCAAGTCACCTGGATTTTAAGAAGATCGATTCTTCTAAAATAAAAGACACTTCAGTTTCCCACTAGTGGGTTGCAATCATCTTGTTGACTTCGAAGCTTTTTTTTGAAGATGGATATCGATGTGGATGGCTGGTAAAATATACTCCAGATCTCGCCAGCAGTAGTAACCTCACTGGAATCTTCTGTTTCAGTTGCAGATGGTATCTGATGGGATCTAGGAAACAAGTGTTAATTCACTGTAAGTGTTAAGGTGCCTGGGAAGCTGCTGTTATTAGTATGTCTGCATTACTGGTAATACACTGGTAATGCTAGCAGCTTCCACTACCTCTGTGACACCTTTTCCTTCTACCTGCTGCACAGTTATATAAGTTTTTGGAGCATCTGTTGGTTGTTTCTTGACCAAAGGAAAAGCATTTTGCTGCTAGAATAGTTGCTACCCTAATGAAAGCACTGTCATTAAGAGGTCTGTACATATTCTATTACTAATTGCTATTAATATAAATTAACCTCCTTGTATATTTAAGCCTGTTTGTGGTATGTAAATAAAATATTCAACATTTATAATTTGTTGATAACTCCCCCATTATTTTACCCAATGAGCATCCATCTGGAGGACGCAAAAATTACTTGGTATAAGTGTAGAGAAATATAGTAATAAAATTATGTTGTTCTTAATAGGCAAAAAAAATTATACTGGTTAACTGTCACACCATAATACAGATTTTCATTTCTGTGATTCTTTTTTGAACCATTTTCAGTATTTCAGTAAAAAAAAGTATTAACTAGCCTATATTTAACTTTTTTCCCCAGTTCCCCAATCTGGGATGAGGTTTTATCATAATTTGACCTCTTCCCACCAGTGCTAGATGTCTGATTACATTTTCCTCTTTGCTATATAACATCACTCAGCATGAGAAACCTTTTTATTCCGTAAAATACAAATCTTATTAAAACAAGACCAAAAGAAATATTCTAGCAGCAAATGCTATCCTAACTGACTGGAAAGTTTAAAAATGTGCTTATTTAGTATCTTTTATGAGGATACAAATATGTAATATATAACTTGGTTTTGAATATGACCAATCTGACAGTATCAGAAGGCAGAGAAATGAAGTGTACCAGGTTTGGTACAGAGCTGAGATGTCAATTCTCTGGGGAGAGTTTTGCTTCATACTCACCTCATGGTAATGTGGAGAAATATCTTTGCTATTATGGCTGTAACACTTAGGATGAGCAGTGCTGTGAGACTATATATTGTCCATTCTGTAAAAAAGAGGAGAGGGAGGAAGAAGGAGAGGGGAGAGGAGGAGAGGAGCTCTTAGTACATTCATTTGCTTACAGTTTTTAAAGTAAGAATATTGCACAAAAGAAACACATAGCCTTCTGATTGTTTAGCCAAAACTGTAGTTTGAAGATGCCTTAAACCTTTAAGTATTTTCTGCAAAGACTGGCAGAAACTGTGTAACTGTCAGTCAGAACTGGTTTTTCCCATGCAGGACTGCTCCCTGGTAAAATTGGAAGTTGGGAAAATCCAAAGCATATAACAGCAAAATTACCTAAATACTAGCTAGGAAAGGAATCAAAACTGACTCGGATTAAAATTTAAAAGAAGACTAAACAACATACTGGAATATATGCTACCAGTAGTAACTGTTTGCAAGGAGATGGCCTAGTTTTATATCAGTAATTATGTAAGTAATCACCAAGTATGGGGGGTTTTTTCCCTTCTAGAGTCTACTGAGATAGGTGATCAGGATTTGTGGTCTGCTATTTTATTACCTTATACTGAAGTCTCTTAGTCACTGTATTTTACATTTCAATTTAGTTCTGGTTGTACCAGCAAGTCAAGCAGGACTTAAAGAACAGCCTGACACCTAGCAACATTTGAACTATTTAAGAGATGAGGGCTTAAAGGAAGCTGATTTCTAAATTTTTAGATCAACTTTTCATTTGGACTTCCATAATCTTGCAGTGGGAGGCTACAGCATGTTGAGATGGGAAAAGGGATGGCACTAGAATGTAACTGGCATATTTAGCACACTGAACAGCCATGCAGGGACCTTGAATTATTAGAACTGAAAAAAGGCCATCACCTTCAGAAGTCCTGAAGCTCCAGGTAACAAAAAAAGGAAGCATAAGTTCCCTCGCATCCAATGCCCCTTCCTCAAAGCATTGACTGTTCATGATGATTCAACAATATTTTCATAACTGCGTAAAATCCAAGGGTGCACTTTCATCTTAGGTCGGTATGCCCAAGCTAGTTTAACATTAGGCAGCTTAAATGTAGCTGTGGTAACTTGGGCACTAGCCTGGGCCTAATGCCAGAATGTCTGCCCACAATGCTAGGCATGTTCTGCAACCCGGCTAGTTCGGGTATATGCAGCTCATGTGCAGCCATGTCCTCATGCTTCACGTTTGGAATGCAGACAGCTTCAGGACTACAGAACTCTTAGAGTGTCCACAGTGTGATCAAGGCCCAGCTTCAACGATATATAAGAGCAGATGCCCAGGGTTGTTTAAAGATAGGAGGGACTAGTAGTGAATTCACCAAAAGTACATTTCCAGTCTTCAATTATTTACAACTCAACAATTTCCTGAATGAAGTGATGTCTTGAAGGTGACTATTTAGACACATGACAGTTCTCGGTGGCATCTCCCCTGCACCCATTAACTTGCTTCATCCTTATCTAGCCCTTTTTGTATTATGGCTGTAGCTTCTGTGAACTGGGATAACTGGGATGCATCCAGCATTCAGGCTCTTCCAGACTCTACAAAAGCTTGCTCTTTTCAGCACCTTTTGCCACCTCTATGGTATGCACTGGTTACTGAAGATGATTCTAGTAAGGAGGCTGCTCTGACTCACATCTTATTCTCATGTGCTTTCATTCTCAAGGACTCACCACCTTCACACTATTTCTAACTCATTTATGCTGAGAAATGAGTTTTGAAAAGTAATGAGAGTGGTAATTAGACTAAATGAAAATTCATCTATTAGTAAGAGGCACAGTGGATCAGATAATGTGGAGGAGGAAGCAAAGGAAATAGTGACTCTAGTTTGTGCCTTGGCAAAATGTTTTTCCTGTTTCCACATTTTCTTGTAATATTACCAGGCATGGAGCTACTCGGATGACTTGGACTGGTTGTGATGACATAAAGTATCTTTGATGACCGGGCTGCATTGATGCTGAGATTTGCTTGTTCATTTATCTTCTCTGAAAGTGTCTGATTCGTTGGAATCTTGTTTTGATGCACATTGTCCTTCACAGCTGAAAACGCAACAGTATGATTACAAGAACAATTTCTTAATAGGTGTAATTGGATTTTGTTTTGTGCTTTTAAACAGACATGTGCTGCTCTCTGGTTTACTTGGAGAACTCCAATAATCAGATTATGTCTGATGCCAGAAAAAGCCTGTACTTCACCAAGTTGGGGTTCTCATAATTTTTCTGGAAGCCAATTGTTCATTTTAACAGTAGGTACAACTCAAGGACTAGAATGTTTTCTCCTAATGACTTTCGATCTGAGTGGAACAGACTGTTGGAAGGAGCCAAGATGAACCAAGATGCAGATGGACTACTGTTTTCTTGGTTTGTTTCAGCTTTGTCATTTTCCAATCTATTTTGACAGGTAGGTATGTATAGGATTGAATTTTTGAAAATTTAAATTTATCTATTTATGACATAGCTGACTGGAATGTTCCAAATTGAGAGAAATTTTAGTGAAGCTTTTACCCACTGAGCAGTGGCAACAAGATAGATGAAACACTTGTAGACATGAAAGTTAAAATATCTGCTCTTTTTTTGCTACTTCAGAAATCTTCTGTGTGAATTAAATGCTTTAATAGCTCATTGAAAGGTAGAAATGGCAAGGTTAGCCTCTTACCTCTATATCTGATAGCAAACCCCTGGGCCTGATTGATTTCATCTGAGAAAAAGTACAAAATGACAAAATCCAAAGAGATGTTAAAGGTGTGGGGAGGCCGGTTCTTGCCATTAAAACGAGCTAGAACATGATAGGTATAGCCGTCCAGCAATTCCACCATATCTGTAGCATCTTTGATTTCAAAAAGGGCAAAGCTGAAGTGGATTTGAGATGCTCCTGGAACTTGTATGGTCCAGTAACAGACTTTGCCTGTGCCGTATGTGTCGGGAAAATCTGGGGAATAGATCACAGCTGTAGCAGAAGTGTAATTCCCTCCACAGGCACCAATAAGGGCTGTGAAAAGGAGAGGGAGAAAAATGAAAAAACAAGGTTATACATTCATTATGCATAGCTTTAGCACTCCATAGATTCTAATACTCAAATGTGACTTGAAGGTACAGACTTGCTACCTGAGCAGGACGCACTGTCTCTCAGATTGGTGTTCTTTACCTTTAACAGCACTGGGAGCACAGCTATTCTGTTGCATTGGCTTGAGACACACTGATTGCTCCAAGACCTATGTATCAATCTCGAATACTGCAACTATCCTTTGTCCTTGTAGGTAACCATGTACCCTTTTCTGCATCCGTGAAGGAACAGGATGAAAGCTAAATGACTGATTCAGGGACTTCTATTCCATCCCCATCAGGCAGGCAGGCAAGAGGATCAGTGACTGTAACTCTCACTTGTTCAATTACTGAAATTGCTTCACAGCCTTATCAAATTGAAAAAATGAATCTTCACAGAACAGCTGAGGTTGGAAGGGACCCTTCCCTTGTCTAGTACAATCCCCCTGCTAAAAGCAGAAGACATTGTCTAGTAGCATTTTGAGTCTCCAGGGATGGCAGCTCCACGGCCTCTCTGGGCAATCTCTTTCAGTGTCACCCTCACCATAAAAAAAGTTTTTCCTTATGTTTAAATGGATTTTCCTGTTCTTCAATTTGTGCCTGTTGCCTCTTGTCTATGCATTAGATAACACTGAGAAAGGTCTGGCTTCATCTTTACACCCTCTCATGAGTTATTTATACAAATTGAAAAGTTTCTCAAGGCTAAACAATCCAAGACTCTCAGCCTCTCCTTGTATGAATGATGCTGTAATCCCTTAATCACCTTTATGGCCATTTGCTTGTGCTTTTTGAGCATCCTGTCTTTTGATCTTGTCCAATTAATGTTTGACCTTAAGTAACTTGAAAAAGATCCTGTTATGAATTCCAAAGAAAATATTTTAGATTCAAAACAAGTATGCACCCAGTAAATCTTTATATTCCTTGACAACTATTGAGATTCCCAGTGCAAACTTATTTACCAATTAATCCAGAGAGAAACTCAAATGCCAGTCAACTGACTTGATGCATATCTATATATACACACATACAACTTTTAAAATGTATTGTATATAGGTATATATACATATATGTATTTTTATATATCCCCTAAATACATTTTTTTTTTTTTTAATGTGTATTTCACAACAAAACTGTTTGGATCAAGAGTTATCGCTCCCCCATATCATAGGCTGGAGGACTGAAGAATCAAAGTAGATTTTTCCTGAAAGATTAATTAAAGCCCTGTAACAGAGGGTTGTGAGAATGGAAATAAAGGAAGTATTTTGAACAAGTGTCTCAATTTTCACAAGCCTCTGAGAAAGAGCTTTAATAAATACAAATCAAAAGGGAGCTGGGGGAACGAGAACAAGAAGTAGCATGTGTCTGCCAGAAAAATCACGTGAAAACATTTCTCTCTTTTTCTGGAGCAAGGCCTGATCACAGCCTGAGCAAACCTCACACTTCAGTGCCGGACTATGAAAGACCTTATAGAGGAACTGAAAGAATATTAAAGAAGAACAGAAAGAATGTGAAAGGCCCCACAGAGGTACTAAGGCCCATAGAGGAATTTGTGTTTGGCACTTACTCCATGCTAACAGAGTAAGTGATTTAATTGAGTAGATAGAATTGTTTGAATAGATACAATAGATTGAATTGATAGAATTGAAATTTGTCATTGAGATATCAAATTTCATCTTTGCGAATGGCTTATAGGCATTGTTACATTTGGCTTTGCTGTTTGTAATTACTGAATCACAAGATACTCTTCAAACAATATTAACTAAGAATGCCAATGACTAGTGCTCCACAGATGCCTAACAAAGTACAGCCTTGCCCCATATGGAATGGAAATGCTTTCCTTCTCTCATTTCCTTCTAGAGCCGGCAGAGTTCTGTGTTGTGGATCTGAACCTTACGGCTTTAGGCTGTGATAGCAGCACATAAACACATAAGGTTAACGGTGTGTGTTGGGAGGTGTGTGTGTACAGGGATCGGGGTGAAGGTTCTGAGGATGTGACATAATCTGGAAAAGAAGAATGAGGTAAGCAGGTGTTGCTCATCAGCAAAGGAAAATAGGTGGCAGTTACTAGAGTGACCTCTCTTACCTGGCCATAGCTCTCTCCCTTGCTGTTTACCAGAAAAGACAGTGCAGGTCCTCAGGGTAACATCTTGCTGAGCCCTCGGTCATTCCAGAAAAGGAAAGCTATAAAGGAAGCCTTTACCCATTGAGGAGTTTGGAGGCCAAGCGCAGAAGGAAACAGAGGATGCTGCAGTGTGAAGCTACATGCTGTCTCAACATTGAAAGCAACATGCAACTCTGGTGCATCTTTTCATATCTTGGGGAGAATCTGGAAGTGAGCAGAGTGACTAATTCCTGTCTCAACTGAAATGTCTTTCTGTCTTGCTAGCTGGGAATCAGAATTTTAAGAGTAAGGAGATGGGAAGTTTGCTTGTGTGTTCAGAAGGTGGAAAATTACACTACTTTTAGTTCCAGGAAGTTTATATCTAGATTTAAAAGGTAGCTTCTACATCAGAGGCAGTTAAGATCTGAGAAGCAACAGTATATCGGTGTATACTGTGAACTTTTCCAGTATTCCTGGCTGTACTGGGAGCCTGTATGGCTGCCAGACAACTGGATGCTCATACCATTAACCTGTGAATTTACACAGCTGGCACTGGTATGTATACTGAAAAGAAGAGTAGTAAGGAGGATTTCTATGTATAAATGATGAAATCAACGATGGTAATAATAGCAACCTAACTTGTTTGTACTTTTGCAGTACACTCCTCGGTCTCAATTCTACTACACTGCTTTGTGTTGTGTTAACTGGGTTATAGCAAGTCTCGTCTGGTTTAATAAAAAAACCCAAGTTGGTGTAGACTGAAATTCTGAGGTGCCTCACTTAATCATATATCTACTCTCTGGCAAGATCAGTTCTGAAGGAGTCTTTCCGTGACACGCTGTTTGTGATAGTTGAGTTAGTACTATTTGTGGGGAAGTAAGGGACAATCTTTGGAGCATGAGTCAGCTGCCTGAGCAGGCATCATTTCTTGGAAGAGCTATTTCACATTATTAATGGATGTGAATTTTATGCAGAAATGGAAAGCAGCTCTATCTCTATTTTATACTGAAATTAGGTGTTTTGCTGTTTTGTGTGCAACAGTTCTCATTGCGTTTAAACCCTTTTCCCTAATTTGCTAAACATTTGAGGCCTCTCCTTTGGGAAAAGCTGAGCCTGTTTCAATACTTACTGTCAAAAAGAATGACTCTGCCATCCCCACCACAAGGCTGAGTATGGTCTCCAAAGCAAACACTGTTGCATTCCGTACTGGCTGCCTCCCCGTATCTCCAGTAGTCGGGATTATTTCCACAGAAACAAGCATAACCTGATTCCATGCCTGCAAACTTTGACAACAAAGATGCATGAGGAAGGGAGGGATAATATTTAAAGGAGTGACAGCAGGAGGTTGTATGAGCAAGAAAGCTGGCAGCAGAGTATGTGTGTTTTGGGGAAGTATGATTAGTCAGAGGTCCCATGACAAACTGTTTTTGTTTGAGCTCTCAGAATGCCACTTAAGACTAGTGAGAAAGTTGGAAGGGAGGGCATTTAGGGTACTCTATCGCTCATAACTGCAGTAAGCAAGCATACTTTCTCCTGGCATCCTGGCATTATTCATTGGTCATTTGCCCAGGCTGCTCTGGATGCAGAGGGAGAGCTAGTCCCCTGGAGTGGGAGTGAGACCTTTGATCTCCTAAAGGTAAAAAAAAAAAAAAAGCAGGGAGGAGGAGAAATATGATTGAGAGATCTAGGCATATTGCCATCTTTTGTCTTTGAAACCATTTTGTAAACGTATGTCAAAGAAATCACCTTAAATTGTTGACTTCGGCAGGAACTGATGCATGTTTGGATAGTAAGTTTATTGGAGGTCTCGCTGGTGCCAGTCAAAGGTGGTGGCTCTCCATGGTCCTTGTAACACCCAAGGTTCCCTGGCACTGGCAAGAATAACAGACAACAGTCATTCTAAAGGTGTGCCTGGAAACACCCAAGACACAGACCGCTTTATGCACTACCTGGTTACTAAGCAGCTCTCTCTATGTTCTTGTCTCGATTTTGCAGTATGGAAAATGTTACTCTATACTAGATCCCTGTCATATTTTCTAACCATGCCAGGAATAAATGACAGGTGGTGAAATAGCATCATATCTTCTTAGCAATATACCTGCTATACTGTGTAGTTGGTTTCTGTAAGCTGCAGTAATATAGACAAGATAAATACCTGGTTCATTTCTTCTGGTAGACAATTAAAAAAAAAAAAGGCATTAAGTAGCTTCAGAGGTTTTCTGGGTTTTTTGACTACAATCATGCATATTCTAACAATGTAAATT
Organism: Strix uralensis; assembly: GCF_047716275.1. Lineage (NCBI taxonomy): Eukaryota > Metazoa > Chordata > Aves > Strigiformes > Strigidae > Strix > Strix uralensis. Next base: position 18,132,999 of record NC_133988.1, read on the forward strand.
AAACAATGTGATTTCTGTCTGATCTTCAAAACAATGATGTTCTGGAAGTTTTCTAAACAGGATATTTGATGAAGGGAACCTAAACTGTTTTAGGATGGAGTTTGGCAAGTTTTACAGGAGAGACTACATACTTCTGTAGGGGAATTTCCTAATATTTAAAACTTGAACTCTGATATGAAGTCAAAGTATCATATTTTATGGTATGTACAGGAGATTCAAAATGAGCAATATTACTTTTTAAAAGAAACATATATTTATACTGTACTAATACAATGTTTCAAGGCTCCTTGGTCACTGAGAGGTCAGAGAGTTTTCCCCCTTCAGTGCATAATTTGTCCTGTTTCTGTTTTGTTTTATTTTTGTACTTTTCATCAAAGCACTGGAATTTAGCCATGACTACTACAGGGAGGATGTGGGGTACAATATAGTGCTGTGCCAATGGCATAAAATTATCCCTTGCCTACTTGTCATATCTGCTCACATACTTGGAATTAAATCTATTACCAGCTCTATGGTCAGACAATTTTTATCCCTGTGCCAGATTGACAAGGATTATTTTTTGTCCACCTAGCCTCCACAGCTTTGCATAACATGTGATGCAATCAAAGAACTGTATGAGAGTTTTACTTATTACAGTCATTTGTTATTTCAGTACCTAGTAAACTCTGAACTCTCTCTTGCTATCATCTGTGCCACTGTTTCAGGTTTTTGACTTACCAATAGTTTTTTTTTTTGGGGGGGGTGGGGGGAATGCTGGGTCTGGGGTTTTGCAGCCTCTGATGCCTGATAGCATGTGGACTAGTTGTTTTGGGGCTCCGTTTGAACCAGCCATCTCTTGTACAGGTGGCCCTTTTCTCTATCAGATAACCTCTGTGTTAGTAAACTGCTTCTAAATGATTGTAGTTTCACATAAATACAATAGGAATGCAATGATCCTTTTGTACTGAGCAGTCTTGTACAGTAGTCCTGAAAGTATCTCTTCACTAGATTCTGGAAGGCCCATTTCTGGGATTTCTTATACATGTCCATGTGTAGCAGCCATTGAAATAATACCTTGAATTCAGAACTTCTGTTTGTCTAACAAAGATGGTCTCGTCCCTGTTCTTCTGGAATATTATATACTGAGCTTGTAAACTGATGTCAGTCTACTGTTAAAATCTGAATCATCCTGACATCTGGAACAGTTAACAGGTCTGAGAACTTGCTCCCAGACTTAGGCTATGTTGCCTATGGCAGCTTCCTTATTTTGAGGAAGAGGGTTAGCATATTTATTAGTGATCAGCAAATATACTGGCATGTATATGATTACACTCTTAAGGGGGATGATTATAGTCTATAAAGAAGAATTAATGAAGTTGGGAAGAAGATTCAAGTATGTATAATGCTTGAATAATTAGATGAATTATACAATTTCAATTATAAATGCTTGCATGGAGTTATGGCTTTGATATGCCCTGCAGCAACATGCGTGTAAGTACTGAGACTTCAAGTTACAGCTTGGTTTAACATACCTCTGGAAATCCCCATTTGCAGCCCCACCCCAGCTGAGTACAGCTGGGCAGATAACTTTCAGAGTGCTCAGTTTTTTGTACAGCGCATGATTTCAATGCCCTGAAAAAGCTTCCTAGTTAACCAACCTAGATCATTCTCCTAGGAGACCTGGGATTTCCTAAAAACTCGTATTATATATATACAATATGTTTTAAAAGTAGCTTTATTGGTGAGATCCTTCAACCTTGTCTCCAGAGGATTAGTACTTCAATACGTTCCATGCTAAGAAACCAGCCTGAGTAATTTGAAAACTTCTTACATTTTGTAACTAAATCAAGCGTATCATTTGGGTACATCCTAAAGCTTAATTAGTCTCTAGCTGAACAGTAAGCAGTAATTTCCATGCCAGTGCCCAATGCTTCAAATTACTTTGATAGCAAATGAACAAAATACCTGAGCCCAAAGATATACGCTCAGCTAAAAGCACTTTAGTAGTCCCACAGCAAATATATGATTAAACACGCTTCTGAACTGTGACAACACACACAAAAAAGTACTCCTGTACGTGCATATATGACTTAGATATGCCAGTTCTTCCTATGGCTACCTGATGGTCTGGTCCTAAACCTGAGACACCCCTGAGTTGCTACTGAAGGGTAATCAGAGTACATAGTATAAGCATAATAGTAGAGGGGAGATCGAGATCACTTGTAATCTGAATTGAAGATGATAGAATTGGCAAACACTGCTTTTATATTGGATCCACAGTAATCACAGATTACTGTTTTTTCAACTATATTTCTAGTATATTACAATAATATGCTTGTCATTCATACTATATTAAACTGAATCAGGATGTATGTATGCATAGGGAGCTACTCAACATAAATCTGAAACAAGATAGTGTACATTTATGTATGTGGAGCAGCTCTGCAGAAAAGGCCCTGGAGGTCCTCGTAGACAGGGAGCTGAACATGAGCCAGGAGTGTGCCAGGGAGCAGAGAAGGCCAACAGGCCTGTATTAAGATGAGCACTGCCAGAGATCAAGGGAAATGATTGTTCCTCTACTCAGCACTTGTTAGGACCACATCAAGACAACTATGTCCAGTTTTGGGCCCACCAGTGCAAGAAAGACATTAATTGTCTGAAGCAAGTTCAGCAGAGAGCCAAGATGCTTCTCACCCCGTGAGAAGACGGCTGAGGGCTGGGGCTTGTTCAGCCTGCAGAAGAGAAAGCTTTGGCAGCACCCCCCAGCAGCTCTGCAATACCTGCATGGAGGTTGTCACAACGATGGAGCCAGGGTCTTCACAGTGATGCATTTTGGACAAGAGGTAAGGAGCTTAAGTTGAAACATGAGTTGTTCAGACTGGATATAAGGAAAATCTTTTCACCATGCGGGCAGTCAAGCACGGGAACAAGGGCCCAAAAGGGAGTGCACTCTACGTCCCTGGAGGTTGTCATGGCCTGACCAGATAAATGTAGTCTAATCTGACAAGCTGAATAACTCGGTCTGATCTCAGAGCTGGCTCTGATTTGAGCAGGAGGCTGGACTAGATGACGGCCTGAGGTCCCTTCCAACCTAGGGTATCCTACAACCCTATGTGTATGTATAAAACTATATATATATTCATATGTACATCTATATATAAAGCAACAAAGAAAAGTATTTCTAGACAAGTAGTGACTGTTTAGTTACTTGGCCCTTCAAACATTTCCAACATAATCTTTTGCCTTAATTTGCTCTTAATGTTTAGCCTACTAAAGAAGTTTGGCAAAAATGAGGTAGTCAGTTGGTCATTTGCCCAGGCTGCTCTGGATGCAGAGGGAGAGCTAGTCCCCTGGAGTGGGAGTGAGACCTTTGATCTCCTAAAGGTAAAAAAAAAAAAAAAAGCAGGGAGGAGGAGAAATATGATTGAGAGATCTAGGCATATTGCCATCTTTTGTCTTTGAAACCATTACTGTCCATACTAATCAGTGATGTCTTACTGTTACACTGTCTTCACCCATTTCTAACTATTTGTTCTGTTGTGCTTAAAAGGTCACCTCTTTTGTGCAAGCATGCTATTTTTCTTTTAAGCAGCATCTGACATAATGAGGTCCTGGCAAACACCAGAGCTTCTGCATATTACATGTTAAGGCACATGTATTAAAGCATGGAATTAATCTTTTTGAGCTCAAAACCATGTCCCAGCTATGTTCATCTAGCTCTCTTTCAAGAGCCTCCTAGCTTCTTGCAATGGTAGCATGCACCAGTATACTGTCTCAAATTGTGCAAGCTACTCTCTTTGTCCTTGTGTTAAAATGTATACAAGTCAAATCTTACAGAGTGATCAATACAGCTCTGTATAACTTACCTGGCTCTGCCATTTAACACTTTATCAATATTTCAGTCAAATTTATTACATGACATACATGCACGGAGGAAATATGATTCCAATAATGAAATCTGTATATGGTAAGAGACTCATGCTGGCCATAAACATGGAGATGCAATTAAGTGGGACAGCAAGCCTTCCTTTCTTTTACCTTTTAGGAGCATAAGTAGTTATTTCCTTTGAATTTCAACCTAACCTCATTAGCAAAGAGACCAAAAAAGTCAGGAATAGCTGCAATGTTGCAAACAAACCTTCTGAAGCATTCAGTTCTGAATTCTCCATGTGAGATGCACATGTTCTCTCAGGACTCAGTGCTGCCTTCTTGCCTTTTATTTTGCTTATGTTCATTCCAGTCTGCTTAGCAGACAAGCCATTAAGAAGAGGAGAGGAAGAAAAGACTAAGCTTCTACTGTGGTAACTACCACTGTCTTCTGTGATTATGCCCATCCATCCTCATCTAACATTGCTAAATTCTGTATAGCGTGTTTACACATGCAGAATGCCAGAACACATTTCTGAATGAAACATTTAGTGTTACGTATATTAGTGAACGAGACACATGATATAATCATGTGAAATCATTGTCATCATCATAATGAAAACTTCTTAACTGTAGATTCTTAATTATTGTTACAGTGAGTCATTGCATGCAAATCTCTCTAGGCAATCAAGACGCTTCATGTTGTTGGCACTGTAGTGGTATTATGTGGGTATAGTTTATAGGTAAATTATGCTCCAGATACTTGTCTTTTCTAGTAGTAAATATGATTATGGAAAAGAAGCTTATACAAGACAATTTTTTACTTCTCTAAAAATTTCAAGTAAGACTTCTTTACACAATTGCTTTCTTGCTCCATCACAAAATTTAGTTTTGTATTATGCACTTCACAATTCGGTTTTGATGGTCCTATGAGTTAGCATCATGCTTACTGAAAACAGAAAATCTGGTAAATAACAGAAGTTTTTTTTTTACTTGCACAGCTTCATAAACCATGAGGTTTGTATTAAAGACTTGGACGGGCTTGCTATGTACAGTTTGTTCTAAATTGCTGCAATTCCTTTTTCTAGTATCCAGTTTCAGTGCAATGCTTGAAGCAGCTGCTACTGGTCAAAAGGACATTTTGTAAATGTAAGTCTGGATTATCAGTGCAAGTAAGTGTCCAAGTTTAAATCCTCTGCTCCCCACCACAGAGAAAATGAGTGAGGCTGGTTTTAAAAGGATCCTTTGTGTAGAACAAATGGAGTGGAGAGAATTTGTCTTTCAGCTTTTTTACTGGTGCCATATCCAGAGAATTTGTTAACATCTGTGGTCTTTAAAGAAAATGCAAATTCTTTCATTTTAGACCAAAATAAATTTCTTAATTAGGAGGGTCATGTTTCCTAAATAGGACCTGGTATATTAGAAAAATAAGAGTAAGATGTCCTCTGAACAATAAGGGTTGGAGTGTTGAATGATTTTGTGTTATTTAGACTCCTTAATCTGTATTTAAATCTAGGTAAAAGTCACCTGACTTAAGGTCACACTTATGTGTTTGTTTGCCTAGCCTGAAGAGGTGAATCACTCACATTCACAAAAAAAGAAAACTGTGGACAAAGTAAAAAATCACTTTAGATCCATTTTTCTTTGTTTGGTTTTCTCTTCTTAACTTCAAGGAAGGAATGTACTTCTTCCAATCAAAAGTATACCTACATAAGGACAACTGCTCTGATGCTTAACAGGATACACGTAAGTAAGTTATCCCTTAGAAATAGAGAGTACTTGCACAGAAGTTAGGAAAGTATGTAGAGGCATTAATGATTAGACTTAATAAAATGTGTAGTTATGGTTGCTTGTTAACATGCAAAACTAGAATACCTTTTCTAATATTTAGGCATATTTTAAAGAATGTTGTTCTTAGGAGTTTGTCCTGGAGCATTCAGAAATTAAAATTTTGGAACATGTTGACACAAGTCATGACAAAACCTCCACATTTTGGACAAGGTAGATAATAGAACAGATTAAAATTAAATACTATTAAATACTGGAAGGAAGCTTCAGGTGAATAGCTTGTGAACTATCTGTTAAAAAAAATTCTAACAAAGTCCAGTTTGTGGTTTCACAGCAACGCTAAGTATATGCACCTGCAAGGAACAGAATTCTAGCCCAGAGCTCCCATATACCAAACAAATAGCCACTTTTTCCCTATGTCCTCTCATACTATTTCTTCCAAAGAATTCTGTGTATGATGTGTTATACACATTAAATTAATGCCATCCATTTTACAAGCTAATTGCAAGTGATGGACACATACCTACCTTGTAAAAAAATTAATAATTTCCTATTCATTTTTGTCCTCTGGATTTTAATAAATGAATGACATATCTCTATGGATTCAAAAAGCTAGCAATACTTTGTAAATTCTGAATGATTCTCTGTCTGGTATTATTTGTAAATAATATAATCCAGTAATTCTGAGGTGAGATGAAAAGGATTGCAATGAAGGAATGAGTCAGTAAGCTTGTCATTAACTCTAGAGACCCATTTAAAATATTGCTTAGTCTGCAAATGGAAATAAGCTGATTGGCCTTATCCTAGTTTCTGTATGAAAATCACTACCCACTGTTGTATAACTGCCAATCTCTGTTCAACAGAGATGCAGGCCTAAAAAAACTGCATGATGCTCTTACTTCGGCAGGATGGAATCTCACAGTATTTCCAATATATTCCATCCTCATGCTCTGCAATGTAGCACCATGGGCTGACATCTCCATCAGGGTTCCTGAAAGAGAAAAACAGAGTAAGTGAAAAGTCATCAAATGTTTTCAGAAACCACATAAAAATAAATCTTATTAAGCTTCAGCGTCATCACTATTTTTGCTCTAATACCTATTGACTATTTAACCCATAACTTACATACCAAGAAAAATGCAAAACTGATCAGGAAGTTCAGATAACTTTGGTTATTACAGTACACAGCAAGCATAAAATGCTAGTAATGTCTAAAACATAACTTCTTTTTATTTTAAGTCTGAAATGTGCCAAGCTATTTCTGGACAGTACTGAGAGAGAGGAAGATTTTCAGTCCCACATCCTGCATACAGGTTCCTTAGACTCCTAGACTTGATTTTTGCCTTAGCACAAAATAGCCCAGACTCCAACTTTCTGTATGTATGATGACAAAAACATTTATACGATAAAGTCTTCTGGGAAAGACTGAGGTCTTTTCTTCCCCTTCAGTAAAGCTGAATAAATCTGTTCCAGTGATCTGATCTATTGATGGATGAGAATGGATGCCCTGTAGAGAAGGACTTGGGGGTATTAGCGGATGGAAAACTGCCTGTGAGCCAGCAACATGTGCTCGCAGCCCAGAAAGCCATCCGTGTGCTGGGCTGCACCCAGAGCAGTGTGGGCAGCAGGGCGAGGGGGGGATTCTCCCCCTCTGCTCCGCTCTGGTGAGACCCCCCTGCAGTGCTGGGTCCAGCTCTGGGGGCACCAACAGCAGAAGGACACGGACCTGCTCGAGCGGGGCCAGAGGAGGCCACGAAGATGCTCGGGGGGCTGGAGCACCCCCCTGTGAGGACAGGCTGAGAGAGTTGGGGGGTTCAGCTGGAGAAGGCTCCGGGGAGACCTTAGAGTGGCCTTCCAGGACTGAAAGGGGCTACAGGAAAGGGGGGAGGGACTCTTGATCAGGGGGGAGGTATAGGATGAGTGGGAACAGTTTTAAACTGACAGAGGGGAGATTTAGATGAGATCTAAGGAAGAAATTCTTCCCTGTGAGGGTGGTGAGGCCCTGGCACAGGTTGCCCAGAGAAGCTGTGGCTGCCCCCTCCCTGGAAGGGTTCAAGGCCAGGTTGGCTGGGGCTTTGGGCAACCTGGGCTAGTGGAAGGTGTCCCTGCCTGGGGCAGGGGGATGGCACTGGGTGGGCTTTAAGGTCCCTTCTAATCTAAACCATTCTATGATTCTATGAGGTAATTCCTTATGTGTACATGATTATTGTTTGCTGTTGTGTAGCATCATTTACAAATGCATACCTAACTAGTCATTAGGTTATTTAAAGTTTTTTCTGTGCCCACTTTGAAAAACTATTCACTTTGAAAAGATCAATTTAAGTGAATACATTGTTATTTTGGACAGTCAGGTTGAAATATGACCTTTTCTTGTAACTAGGGCCAACTGCAATCTTTTTATCATCTACTTTGGCATAATTCTATTAATGAGACCCCCCTACACTGAAGTGTCAGTTCAGCTGCACGTTGTCATTTGGGCATATTAACAACTCTTTGTGGGAGATGCAATTTTAGAACTGCTGGGGATGTTTTTTGGTCAAGTAACAAAATGCTGAAGATAGCTGGTGAGTTGAGTTCAATTTAGCTAACTGAAATGCTGCTAAGTTAGGCTTTCAAACAGACTAGTAGAAATAGTGGATGAGGAAAGCCTAAGACTAGTGTGCTAGGAATTTAGGTATAATAGCAGAGCTTCCAGTGGCTAAAATCAAGGAAGGCTTGTACTCAAAAGAACACAATTTTCCTTGTTTGCACAGTTACAGGAAATTTTGGGTTTACACCTGCATGACAGAAATCAGATGTCTGTAACTGAATCATGGTAATGGCACTCTACATATAAATGCCTTAAAATGCAAGGAAATTGCAGAGAAATATGATTAATGTCTTTAAAAATCTTTGCCTTGAACCTCAAAAGTGCATACAGTTAGAAAACAATTGAGTGTCTTTCAAAATCTCCAAAAACTTCAGTCTGCTTAATTCTGTTATGGCTGAAATGAGGTTTAGTGGAACATTATGAGGCATTTCCATTTTAACAGGGTGTCTTGCAGTAAACAAAGTATTCCAAGTAAGGACCACCCATGGAGAGATAACATGCTTCTGATTAATGCTTTAAGTGTAAAATTAGATTATTCAAATGTCCCTAAAATTGAACTTCAAAGCAATATATTATGCCTTAAAAAAGCCTTGTGAGGTATGTGATGCCTCAGAGAAGGGAAGATCAACTTGTTCATTGTCACCAAGCAAATGAACGGCAGAGAAAGAGCTAAACTAGTGGTATCTTCAATCACAAGGCTTCAACCAGATTCGCGTGCTAAAGATATGCTCTGAGACTCTTAAAACAGTGACTTTCAAAGCTTTTTTTTGAACAGAATGCAAATTTTAAAAGCATGCATTAGTTAGCATCGTCATTCCATACACCTGTGAGAATATTCCTGGGCCAAGTGATAGAGCCTAAGAAAGGAAATGGCTAACCTTCCAGTCAAACTCCATCTCAAAGGAGATAATCTAACACCTAGCAGACTGATGTTAAAAAGCTGTATTTGGTAATCAAGTAATTTCTCAGGTTTACATACTAGATTATAGGCTTCCTGCTCCTTGTAACACTTGGCAAATTCTCATTTGCTAAGTGAGACTCTAGTAAGGATTACTTGATTATCTGGATAAATATTAGTTTGTTATGTATGTTTTGCTTTGTATTAGCCAGAGATGACTGTCAAAGGTAAGACCCTGTAGATACAGTTTATCTAGGATATTGTCACACAGCAACAATCAAAATTATGTTCCTGATTCTGCTATTTGTATCAGAGATAATGCAGTGGCCACTAGCCTTTTTCTAGCTCTGTACTAGTATGCATACTGAGGAACACAGCTCACTACATGGCATGAAAATTTTTAGGCATGAAAATTGGTGGTGTTGGGCTGAGGAAGGCTGTGAAGTTGGTGTGAAACGTTTTTGATGGGAAGACAGCCCTTCCAGTGCTTACATGCCGATCTGATACTAGACAGCTTGATGGGTTTATTTGGTTTCCAGGCCATTTTTTAAAGAGAATGCCCAGCTTCTATGGAGTTTTGCTTGTAGGTGGTGTATTTTTCTTTGCTCCTGTAAGACGCTGAACTGAGTAAAAAGAGAGTCAATTCAGAACTTGGCAATAATACTTTCTCCTTCTATGGCTGAAAACAGTCCACTGGTGCAACACATTGAACAGTGTTATTTTGAAGCACCACTGCAGCCCCTGGAAAAGATCTCGAGTAAGTCCTTTTCTTCCCTGTCCTTCACCAATGTTCTTCAATGAGAAATATCCTCCCGAGTCATCAAATACTCCAGAAATGCCACTAACTCCTTTCATCAGTGTGCTCATCTGTCTGCTGCACATCACAAGACCTCTTTTCTGTGCTTTCTTACTTACTCTCCATTAACTGGCTGTCTCTGTCCTATTTTATTTAATGTCTATTTCTGCTTAAATATGGAAAAGTTCTTGAATCAAGAACCAGGAACCCTACGTTCGTGACAAATGTGCTGAACTCCCGCGTATTAATTTTGCCTCATTTATCCTGATTTATATTGCTTACAGTGAAAGAATTTCAACATAAAAGTGGAAAGTGTATAGGCTCTACCCTAGAAAGCCTATAACCTGCTAAGTAAAAGCATCTTCCAGAAGAACTGAGTTGTGGTTTGAACCTTCTCACAAAGGAGACAGACATTAGAGCTTTTTTTGCTATGCCCCAGGTAACTTAGTTCTTAATCTTTTGGTTTAAACAACTCTGTCCCCATTAACCAGTGAGTAAGAGACACCACTCAACTTTATATGCATCCTAGATGAGCTGATGATTAAGGAACGTGTCTGTTTAAGGAACATATCTATCAGGTTATTCCCTACCTATTTCCACAGCAAGTATAGATGGGCATAAAAACTTAGCTGGTTAGTCCTGCAAAGGCAGAAGATGTGCATGTAACTTCCTGATGCATAACATTAGGCAGTTAAATGTTACAGGCTGAAAAGAGCCTGCAGAGCCTGAACATCTCTGAACATAGGTTCTTATTTGGTTCCTAAATTCTGAAGTTCTGATCTAAGTTTCATTCTGAGTTCTATCCATAGTTATGGAAGACTTCTCTAGAAGGCAAGGAAATGAAAGTGAATCTGCCATGGCTTCAGCTGGTATTGTAACCACTGACAGTTCAGCTTCTGAATTCAAATAAAAACTCTAAATTACTCAACAGCTTATGCTCGCTGGGAATCTTTAGTGACTACATAACTTTCATTAGCGCAAAACTCAGAAATGTGTATAACAGAATCAGGCTTGTGGGTGAGGATAAAAACCATAATGTTCCAGAGACTCCTACAGACATTCATTGGTGCTTCTGTACTTCTGGCTTGGATCAATTTTTTTACTATCTCCACCTCTTCATTTAAGTAATCTCTACTCTTTCTCTGTCATGCCAAATTACAGATTGGATATATGATATGGACTTCAGGTGAGAGCTAGGTTGAAGAAGTTATTCTAATAATGGTGCCTGTAGATCCAGGGTACTGACTACAGGATAAACCAAAGCTTGTTAGATATCCATGATTCTGTCATTCTTCATTGTATGACAGAAAGTTTCCTAATTTTGTGTCAACTGGTTAAAGTAACACTGGGTATATAGACTACATTAGCAGCAATGAGATATTACTTACCTGCAGTAGTTATGCTCTCCAAGCCCTCCCTCTCCATTGGGATATTTCAGAGTATTATAAGGATGCTCAAAGGTCTCATTCCAAAAAAGACAAGGTTTCCCTGCATATAGGGAGGTCTGGTTTTGAGTGCCACGATAGTCAGCCCCATTTGCTGTATAACATTCTGGGAAGAAATGGAAATGGAAAAAGAGAAAGAATGTATGTAGGTTTAGCATTCAGCTGTTCTTCCCTTGCCCTCCACCCCATCCCCAAGAGACCATGTTTCCTTTCACTAACATGTTTCCTGCATTGTTTAGGCTACTAAAGATGCTGTCTAGGATTTAAGTTTTCTCTTAGAGACAAACATCTATTAAAGAGATCATGATTTCATTACTTTACTAAACAATGTATTAGACAGCTAGGTCTGAAAAGTGGTTAATACCATTAACACATTTTCTGAATAAGCATACTACATTTTTTACTGTTTTCCCTGTGTTTTACTCATTAGGCTGAATCTGTAACTTGTTAATTTTCCAAAAATGAAATCAGATGATGTTATCAGTCTGCCACTTATCAGCATACTACCCAAAATCTCATGCCAGTTTAACTAAAGTTTTGAATATCTGTACTTTATTAAATGAAGCTTTTGTAGGCATGGATCTTGCAAACATTTATATCCTGACTTAGAAAAATTCTTAGGCATTATTTTCTCTGGCCTAAATAGCCTTAGAAAGGGACCTCCTTTGGTAGAGTATAATCATGATACTGTGATTTGCTACTAAAGCATTTATGCCTTCAGATTAAAACTTACAGGTCAGTATTCTTCTGCCTTGCTCATATTTTCTCCCATTTATGTTTGTTTTCCTAGCTTCCTAATACTCAACAAATTAGAAATCAAAGCAGAGAATGATTTCTCTAGTCATTAAATACACAATCGTGTTCTCAGCTGAACTACAAATCTCATGCTGCCTGGCTTTGGTGTGTCTTATTAATGACATATTCTGATCAAATAAATATTCATATGCCTGAACAATTTTAATTTCAATAAAAATGCAAAACATTTTTTATTAAATTATGCACTGTGAGGGAGACAGAGCACGGGAACAGTTTGCCCAGAGAGGCTGTGGAATCTCTGTCCTTCAGGATATTCAAAAGCCATCTGGACATGGTCCTGGGCAACCTGCTTTAGGTGACTGTGCTTGAGCAGAGGGGTTAAACAAGATGACCTCCAGAGGCCACTTCCAACCTCAACCATTCTGTGATTCTGTGATCATCTTTCAGAAATAGGCATTAAAATTAGTGTAGCATAAATAAGTTCATCCTGTTTATAATTAATACTTGGTAGCATTTAACATCCATGCATTTATTTTAATACAGTATTAAAATACAACAGTCCATGACAGAATTAAAACTGCTGCATTACACTGGTGTAAACATTTCTTTGTACTGAGTAGCATTACTGGGGAAAGTCACAAAGCTTCCTACTAACTGCAGACTGCGCAACCTTCTATTTATCTGATAGCATACTCTGTGGAAACCAGTAACAGCTGCAGAGATGTTCTGCTGCCCTGAGGGAACGGGAGAGTGCTCTGAAGTGCAGTATGGGGATCTCAGGTGTCCCTCATGAGGTGTACCTTACAAAACAAGGCTAGAAAGACCAGTGTGGCTGCAGTTGGATGAAGGGAAAAAACCACTCCCAGCTTCATCCTGATAGTAACAGTACACCTTTTTTGTATTTAGAAATACTGTGGGAGAAGGGAAAAGGTATTATCAAAACCATGCTTTTGAAACGAGTTTAGTCTGGGTCCACAAATATCAGAATGGTGCAATTATAATGATTATTTCAGTTTTATTACACAGCAGATGAAAGCTGATGTTTTTGTGCCTTCACTGTGCGTCTTCATGCCTAGGCAAGTTAGGATTTCTGTTAAATGGAATTTTGTTGCTGAAGGCACACAGAAGAGGTGTGTGCACAGCCATCAATGTGTACTGCTATAATCTGTGGACAGAAAGCTATCTAATTTAACAAAAACAAGCTTCAAGTCAGTACTCCTCCTTACTGTAATTTACCTGACTGCCTTAGACATGCAGGTGAGCTAAACACATTTACTTGAAAATGCAGATCTGAGTTTCCAGTACACCGGCCACCACAGATATTTGCATAAACATATGAAAAAAAACCCCAAAACAACACTTTAAAGTCACCACAGTGTTGCAACTTTCTTCAATACCTCTCTTGCTTTGCAGTTAATGTAAAAGTTTTTCTATGTCATAGCTGAAAAATATAACCTGATGAGTTTGGCAGAAGAGAGAGGAAAAGATAATCAAACTGGATAAACAAAATGACATACAGTATAAAGAAGTAGTTGTGAGAAGTGATAAACACATCCAGAAAAGATCTCTACTTCAGCTTAGTGCTATTACTTTTTTTTTGCTTCTTACTTCTAAATGAGAAGCTGTATGTAGTAACATCTACTCAGAAATGCAAGGAATGCTACAATACCTGAATGTAATCTGGCACAGAGACTAAACTTAAATTAACATCAGCCCATTTTAGGATCTCCTAAGACTGGGCCATGCTTTAACTTGCAGTAGCAACTGCCTTTCATTTTCAAGTCTTTTTTTTTTAAAAAAGTTTTCTTCAAACTTCATTGCACTAGTACTTTAAGGACATTGCACAAAAGGAAGAGACAGAGCTCTCTTCATCCCTCTTAGCTGTAGTTTTTTGTTCCCAAGACAATAGGTAGCTGTAACAGTGCCTCTTGTGTTCTTTTGCACTACCAAGACATTTGCGAAAAATGTGCCAGCTGAGTTGTAGTGAAGCTCCCCTGTCTTTGTTAGCATCTAGATGTAGAAGGGGAAGGCAGGAAGATACCACATAAAATCATTGATTATCCCAGAAAAACTGAAATTAAAAACTTTAAATTATGGATTTTAGCAGCTGTTACCAAATGAAATACATACCTTTTTGTGTTACAGAGAATTTGCTAGCAAATTTTCATTTTGTTAATGATTAATAGTAATTTTGCCATAGCACTGGAGTTTTTCAACTTTTCGAGTAAATATTGGCATTTAAAAATCAGGTTCTCAGTCATTCTTTTACCTTGAACAATCAGCTTTGAGATCTCCTGAGATAGATTTTGTAGTTTTCTATAAAATTCCTAGTAACATGGATATAGATCTCTCAGCATATTCAATATCTTAGCAGTAAACTGCTGAATTCTTCTATTTATCACACAGCCATTTTACCATATTTTGCTGCAAAACAGCCAAGACACTACTTTAGCAATCTCACTATGAAATTAGTATTCCCAGTGTGTTGAAGGTACAAAGTGAATGTTTCATCTGCAGACAGACCACTATCCTCTCAATTTCAAATCCATAGGCTGCACTTAGGACTTTTGTCTTTAAGAGATTCCAGAGAAGAGGAGGTTAGAACCTCCATCCTTCTTTTCGTCTTGCGCCACTGGTGCAATAGTTCTGCGAAAAGGATGAGCTTGAAAAAGGTCAGCCAGATTTGTCTGCACAAAGCTAACTCAGAAGAGGTCATCCAAATAAAACAGTCAGAAAAGAGTGAACGCTATTGGTAAAACTCTTGGGCTTACTCAAATTACCTGATTTCTCCGTGGTAGATTATGATCACGTAGAAGGGAGGGGAAAAGAAAAAAAACTACCAACAACCACCTCTCCTTGACTGTTCTGGCACCCACTGGATCCAAATACCTTTTGTTGGTTGATACTTCCATGTTACTTTAGGCTACAAAGCCCTTGGAATCTAACATCAGAACAGCGACTCAAGGAAATTAATAACAGTTCTAACAGCAAGCCTTATTCCTTAAAGTTTTGTAAGACTATGGTATACTATGACAGAACTTGCACAGTATCCAAGTCCTCTCCGGGTGACAAAGACAGCAAGGGAAGAAAAGGCACTTTGTGGAGGCTAAAGCTGACAGCTTCCTAGAAGGCATCAGCATGCCACTGTCCTTGATAGATTTGTCACATGGTTTCTGTTCATGCACCCAGACTTCAGTTTAAACTATCCTGTCAACCATAAACGTATATTAAATCACTAGGGCTTTAGACAGGACACAGAGAAAGCGGTGACCATTCACATCTTGAAGTCTCCAACCTCCTTATATTTCTAAGATCTTAGTCATCTGGGTTTCAGACATAGTCTGAAGTACAGGCTTGTGGCAAATCCATTATTAAAATCAATACCTGTGATTATTTCACTCTATCAACTGCCTAATGACCCCGCTGCTTCTACTGTTTCGTAGGGATGTCTGCAAACAGAATTAATTAGAAATTGAACCACTGCAGTGGTTCTACTTATGAAAAGCTGATAGGTTCCAACAGGTCCTGTTCAGGATGTTTATGAGCCTTAGTGAGAAAACATGGACAGCACTGTGTTGTCAGGGCTGTTTTGTTTTCAAAACATCAGGTGCCACGGTTGACGCAAAAATAACTTTTTTTTTGAATGAATGAATACTGAGACTAGATACGTATGTATTGAGTGACGACTGCTAGAAAGAAAAAGCAGGAAAATGAGCCTGGGGATGGTTGTCCACTATGAGTGAATGTTCAGTGTGTGATACAGGTTCACAATTAGTTTTATTAGAGCCAGATCAACATTTGGAAGATCAAACAGCAGCTGTAGTAGAAATTTTTTCCATCTGTCTCGGTTTCTTCTTCGATGTAGGGACCTTACAATGATCATTTATGCCTTTGTTACTTTGGGACTGTATGGCTGCCTGCACTCCACATGGGCGCCACTTTAGGATCATTTGAAAAATTAAGGTAGTGCAGAATAGAGCAGCCTGACTTTTTTACTGAATGAAGCACATTGATGATAAAACACTAACATTTCAGAGTCTACATTGGCTTCCAATGATTCTCATACTGGTTTTAATCTCTGAAGTCCTTAATGGCAAGAGGCCCAGCTACCTGAGAAACTCTCATTTCGTGCCACGTTACCGCACACAGAAATAATACATTTGAATTTCATCTGCAGTCTTTTCTGTACAAATGAGATGAAAAACAAAGCAAACAGCTATTTACTTCTCAAACACGCTTTCTTTTCTGGCTGACAGGTGGGAAATCTTATAAATCTTCTGAGCATTTTTCAAAGTCTGTACTCTCTCAAAGACATATATTTAGTGACATTACAAATTGCAGACTGAAGAGATGGAGGTTTCAGGATGGTTTAGACTTCTTAGAGTACTCTTCTAAGTTTGGGGCATGTATGTAGCTTTTGAGAATGAAAATTCAGGATTACAAACTTGTTACTGTTTCACTGAAAAAAGTTACTTGCTTTATTTAAGTTCTGGAAGTTACTTGGAGTGCTAACTAGTGGCCATAGAGATTAAAGGTTGACAACAATTATCAACCAGAAACTAGCCTACCCAGGCCAGAAATTATCCTACCGGCTAATGCCCAACAAGAATTAAGGTTTTCTTTTAAAAATCTGCAGATGAATGAAATGTAAATGAAGGTGGCTGCTATTTAAATCTTGGGTTTCATTACAGTGGTGTGATAGCCAGAACATTAAATGCTCTGTTAAGGCTAGAGCAAGAAATAAAGGTTCTTCGAATTTACATGCTGTAACTGCTTTCTCAATTCTCACTTGTTTTTCTTACAGCCTTTCAGAAGAGTCAGAAAAATGCTTAAGCAGAATACAAGGATATGGAACCAAAGGTGCCAGGTCCAATAATGACTAGCTGTCAGTTACTTGATGCATGTGCTTGCACAGTGTTCTAAGAAGAGTTTTAAGTCATTTCCATTCTACCTAAACTGCTCTCCTAGTTCTCGCTAAAGATTGCAATTTAAGCACTCCTCCTTAAATGAAAGCACTGTATCTAGGTGCAGATGGCAACAGTTACAGGCACTAACCAGATGCTGCAGTCTCTAATTTGATTGAAAGGGTATAATTAGACAGCAGAAACACTTCAATGAGAGAGTAATGCACAGAGGAAAGGACAGAAACCACTTAACTGATGCCAAGATACCCCAGCAGTAACAGAGGCAGGGGCCCACGGATGGAAGGGGCAGAACACCAAATTACCTTCTTCAGATGAGAACATTTTTGTTTCCCTATGGATGTGAATAGGGATTCTATTATCATAGGTTGCCACAGTTCTTCATGTGGGAACACTGATTAAAAACAGAAGAAGCTTCAGGAGATCAAAGAGACAAATATGGCTTCTGTGGTCATTATTAAAAATATTTTTAGCAGTGCAATGGTTTTCTTTGAAGATGCAATTTTATCGATTGAACCAAAAGTTCATTTGCATACTGTTATATGATTGGTCAGGGAAAAAAAATCTCATTTGATATTATGATGCAAAATAAATGCTTTTGGGAAGTATAAGGCTATTTTAGACCTATCCAAGTGAAAAATTAGTGTAGTATTTTTACATTTCAATGCTTTACTATTCCAATTAATACTAATATAACAGAAGCCTTTATCAAAACTATCAGGCTTCGGTGCCTATACAGTAACAGTAAAAAAAAAACCACAACAGTTGATACAAACTGAAGAAAAAACCTCAGGAAAGAATGATCTTTCTTTAAAATTGCAATTTTCAAAATTGCTAGAAAATAACTCCCCATTTGATAAATCTGCCAGCTAAATTCTGATGTGATGCTATGAGAACACTCGGTTAGCTGATTATTTCTCCCCTGCAATGTAGGGGCACTCTGCATATAGTTTAAAAATCATCTCTCTCATTCCACATATCCACACAGACACACACAGACAAACAGACATAGACATATGATTTTTTAACTCCTGAAATGCAATCATTTTTGTTGGTCATAACTAGAGTCTTTCTTAGTGTTGGTCCAAACCAGAGAGTAGCCACAGTGAATACTCATCTGACATTTGAGCAAACCTTGACTTAAGCATCTGTCTGTCCTGGAAGAATGTACATTCTTGGGAATGTACAGACATGCAGAGTTCCATACCTGTGCTCCCTGGCAGTGTGTGAGTTGTTATATATGTGAACTCGCTATTCTTGTGAAACTGTGATTACTAACCTTCAATATAATCACTTTTCCTTTCTTATTGAAAAAAAAAAAGAAAAAGAAAAAAAAAAAAAAGGTAAGTGCTATTTGACTGGCCAGACCCTTTCTGGAATATGTTGGAACCAGGCAAATTAGGATATGAGCATGACAGGCAGTGACCGTTATTTGTAATGCTTAAAGGTATGTATTTTGTACCTTTTTTCTTTTTATTCATACAATACAAACATGCTATATTAGCCACAGCTTTGCAGCTGCTGGCTGGTCCTCAGCTGCAAGATGCAAACACACTTGCTTGTCTTGTGATTCTTTATCACTGGAAGTAAGAATGCATGATGTGGCCCTGTAAGAATTTCTGTTCCTTAATACACCCATTTGTTTTCTTTCTTTGTGAAGTTTTAAAACTGTTGTTCCATTGTCAAGCGTGGCAGACCGAATCCCTTTTGAAATTTTATCAGGATGGGCCATAGACACTTGTGTGGATGGAGGGAGTGGTCAGTTGCACAACCATTATGGTGAGATATGACAAAGAATGCAAATTTTGCAGCTGGCAGCATGTAATCCCTGCCTCCCTCCCACTTCTTTGGCTCCATCCCCCTGCCTAAATCCATTCACATAACTCTGGATTTTAAGTTATGCTCTATGCATGTACAAGCACGATATGCTGAAGTGTCTGACTATTTCATTTTCTATCTGCCTGGTTAGAAATGCTTTTTTGAGTATTTTCATGAGGATTTCTTAATGCATATCAAGTAGAACTGCTTCTCTGAATCAGCAAGACATAGGCAGAAAAAGATGACAAGAGATACAAGGTTTGTGGGAGAAGACTGAGACAGCAGCTCAAAGGAAAGACTCAGCTGGGAAGAAAACAAAGGACATGGTGACCCAGTATTGCTAAATGGAAAAATAAAAAACAGAGAAGGGAAAAAAGAGACTGATAATCATATACATTTCTGATGGGGAAATTAAATGAACACTATAAACACAGAAACTAAAAGTGAGAACTTACTGCACTGAGTATATAAAATAACATTTGTTCACTGAAACTAACATTTGCTGAAGGCACTTAATCTCTTTGGCCTTGTAATACAAAACTCACCAAATCTAGACAGTCCTTTAATGTTAGGCAATCTATTCACCCATCTCTTATTTCTGGTTAACTTGAGAAATGGAGTGTGACTGAAGTCTGAACGCTGCAAGTGTCAGTGTTTGGATTAATAGAAACTGTTAGACACCACACAGCAAAGCAGAAACATTCTGTGAAAAGTAGCACAGTACTATGTACAAAAATGATTATTAACTCTAATTTCTGACAATTTGAGTCATTTTTCTTAAGGTAATTTCAGAAATTAAAGTTTCCTATTTTAGCAAATGATGGTGTGACGCAGTCTGTATTTTGACTGCATTTTACAATAAACTTATTAAGACATGCATTCAATAAAAAAGGAATAGGCATTAAAATCGTACGATATGACAAACTGCCTTACAGAAGAAATATTAATGTTTGTCACTTCAGAATTCTGCTAGCTTCAAGTGCAACCTGACCCAGCTGATCCCATTTCGGTCCTGTGGGATTAAGGGTCAAGAAGAAGATTCTGATGTATGGTTTGTGCAGATTAGCAACTCTGCAGATTTTGTACATGCCATACAAATTATAGGTCCTTGTTGAAGTGTAGATTTGCACTGTTTCCAGGTTCTTTAGCAGAAGACACACAGGTGGCAGTGCTTTCTAGGTCCATTCTCCTTTGCTACCCCTTCACTCAGAGACATTATGTATCCTCCCCCCACCCCCCGCCCACTGCCCCAGCAACTTGTGCTCAGGCATTTCTGTCCCCTTTACTGGCTGCCAGTGCATGCAATTAGAAGCTGGCTAGAGGATGGAAGTGCAGGTGCATAAACAGGTAGAATCCTCTCAATAGCCTATGAACCAAACATTCACACTGGGATATATCCTTCACCTGCTGTCGTGTAACCTGCTGTGAGGGACACACTCACATATGGAGCGTTCTGTCTGCAGTTCTGATCAGAAACCTTACAAGAAGACATTCTTCGTCTTAAACAAAGGAAGGACTACCTACTGTGCACCAAACATGTCCTAATGGTACTGGGAACAGACTGTTAGACATAGTCTAGATATGTCCCTGTCTAGGCAGCTCTCTACACACTTATCTGAAAATACTCTCACGTTTTACTCACTTCAGGCAACTTCTGAGAAGCTGTAAACTTTACCTTCTGAGTTCTCATTCTGGTAAAAGGCTTTTTTTTCCCCCCAAGAAAGTCTATGTTAAGTATTTTCCAAATCTAATTAAGTGCATCTACATAAACTTGATGAGCAAGTATCTGTTCATGGCAAAACGAAGTAGAGCAAATTCTACGTTATAAAGAACAACAACGATTAGAATATGCAAAATGTATCCAGGAGGACCATGCATTTGATGGCTGTGACACTGTGATCATCTGGAACAGCCACTCCAGATCTTGCGAAGCAGGACCAACGTTTATGAAAGGAGAACAGTAGTACTTGAAATCATCAGTAACAACGGAGACAAGGACAAAAGGGTGCAGAGAAAGTGGTTTTTAAGTGAAAAATCACACAGGTAGTGAAACTTCAGGCTTCCCAGATTCCATGGCCAAACAAGAACCTGAATGGTCAGAGGAGTCCGTGCTTGACAGGGAGCTGGCGCAGCATGCTGCAGACAGGCGAGACAGCCACTCTTCAAGCTCCGGCTCTGCAGCCCCAATTCTGCCCTGCTGCGCCCTGCTGCCACTGGTTATTTCATTTCCCAGTGCGTAAGTGTACCCACGCCCCACACACCCCTCTCCCTGCAGATGCCTCTGTTCTGCAGATCTAGCTACCAAGCCACTTTTCTAGCGAAATGTGCTGTTCTTCCTCCTCTTACCTCACGCTTTCACACTGTTTTCCGAGCTCCCAGCTCAGCGAGCGCTAGGAGATTCTCAAATACCCACACGCTGCAAAGTGCGCACGAAAATACCCCGTGCCTGTTCGCACGAGCAGCTTCGAGGCGCGCACCGACCTGGCGAGCAGGAAAGGGACGTCGTCGCGACCTCGAAGAGGTGCTGCCGAGCGGCGGAGCCCTCCCGCGGGCGGCTGCGCGCCAGCTGCAAGTCTGCGGAGCTCGGGGAGAGGCAGCCCAGCTCCTCGCCGCTCAGCCCTGCGAGGAGATCGCGGAGCAGCCTCGGACGCGCCCCCCTCCCGGCTCCCCGCGACGCATCACTCACCGGAGAGCGCGGGCTCGCGGCAGCAGCTCAGCGCCAGCCCTGAGAAGGCCACGACAGCGGCGAGGGCGGGGGGCTCCATGGCAGCGGCCGCCGGGCCGCACCGCGCTCGCAGGCGGCAGCCCCGGCGCTCCGGGGACCGGGGTGGTCGCGGCCGGCCGGGAGGAGCGCGAAGTGCGGGAAGCGGAGGCCCTACAGCATGTGTCCTGTAACTGCGCCCCGGCGAGGTGCCGAGTGGCAGATGAAGGATCCTATTACCAGCCATGTGACAGGAAAGGATAGAGACCGACATCCCAACCTGCTGCCGCGCCGGACCACAGAGCTGCCGCTTCTACGTCTGACACCGACAGGTTTGGGCTGGCGGTGCCGGCTCCGGGGCCAGCACGGGCGCTCGGCGGAGCCCTCCTCACCGGCGAGGCCGCCCCGCCGTCAGCGCGGCAGCGGCCCAGCGACACTTCCCCCCCCCCCCCCGCCCCCGTCCCCGTCGCACTTCTCCGCCCCAGGAGCGACCCGTGTCTCGCTCTCGTCACCCCCCGCTGCCCTCTCGCACCCAGGCCCCCGCCCTGGCCGCGGAAGAGGCCGAGCAGCGGCCCCTCAGCCCCGCGGCCTAGCCGCCCTCACGGCCCCGCGCGCGCCCTCCGCCCGGCAGGGTCCCGCAGGGGTGTGTGGCGGCAGGTGGGCGCGCGCAGGTGCAGCGCGTCCCTCCTCCCTTGAGGGGGGGTGGGGGCAGACAGGGAAACGGTACGAACTTCGTGCTAGTCCGGCGCGGCTCCCGCCCGCGCGCAGCCGCTCTGCACGGGCGCGGTAGGGCCGCGCGCGCCCGAGCAGCCCCTCTGCGGGACCCGCCGCGGCCCTGGGCGTCGCTCCGCACCCGCGCGAAGGCGCCCCCGGCCCGGCCGCGGCGACTGGGCGGGCGCAGCCCTGTGGGAGCGGCCCGCGCGCCGGGCGGCAGCACCTGGGGCACCCCCGCGCGCGGCGGGGCTGGCGGGCGCGGCTCGCGCGCCCACGGGGCAGAGACCGACGGAGGGTGGTGCGCGGGGGCGCACGCGCGGACACACGAGGCTTTGGCGGGCGGAGACGCGGGCGCGCGCGCGCGGGGGGTGCCGGGGGCAGGAGCGCGGCGGGGCGGGGCGGGCGCTGAGGCCGGGGAGCGCGCGGGCAGACGGGGAGAGCGGTGCTTGGCCGGCTGCGAGCGGAGGGCGAGGGACGGCCGTGAGCGTGGTATGTTACAAAGCCGCCGTCTAAACCCCATGAAGGCTCGTGAGCTGGCGTTTTGGCGGTGGCAGTGCTCTGCTAAAAACAGCTCGCAGAACAAAACCCACCACCAACAGCAAAAACCCCATGGGGCAGGTTGCCCCTGCGGTGTCAGGAACGGGGGGAGGGCGAACGTTGCTGTCCTTGGAGCGCCGTTACAACAGTGCTGTGTAGTGGGGTGACACCTTCACACACCTGAAAGGGAGACGGCACTTTTGCTACTCTGAAAGGAAGCAGCAGAATACAGTTTGCAGGCTTTAACTATTGTACTGGTAGACGCCATGGTACCTCTCTCTTTTAGCATGCAGAAATCTCCCTTTGTATAAAGCTGTAAAGTTGTTTTTTAGGAGAATTTAGGTGTTTAAATCTCTTTTGGCCTTTTCAATCTATATAGAAAGCTGAAAAAGGGTTGCATATATACATACTAGCATGGCTTTACATGTATATTTTACTAGCACAGCATAATAATGTGCCACATTATTATTTGTTTGAGCTGAATTCCTAGCAAATGTAGAATTTTTAAGCTGATGAGATACTGGAAAACAATAGCAGTGTTCTGTCAGCTTGGTGTTATGCTTTGGTTTTTTTTTTTAAATGGTAAATGAGGAAATATTTAGTTCCTTCTCACACATACAATATGTAAGTTTGTTCAGTCATTTGGCTCACAAGTTTGCTAAATTGTGGACTTTGGTTGCACAAGAGCGCTGTGAGCAGACATGATTTTGTTGCCACTGAATATGTATATGTGTGTGTACACATATGTGTGTGTATAAGATAGGGAATTGGAGATCGCTACGATGGGAGAGTTACCAGGACTGACCAGAAGGAACAGCTTGTGGAGGTCGTGGGTGTTTGTTTTTACCACTGCTTTGTTATGATGGGCTAAGCCGAATAATTCTGATTGTTAGAAATGTACCGTGTTCTCAGATTAACATACACATTTTGCAGGAGGACCGGAGTTCTAATTTGTTCCATATATTCCCTTCCCAGTCTGAGCTACTGACAACAAGTGCTGCTAGCATTCCTTTACCAAGTCATTGTGTGTGCATGCAGCACTTCCTTGTGGTACATGGTGTCTAACAGCATATAAAACATTACTATGTTGTGATTAATGACCCACAAAATCCTTCTCTCCAAGGACTGGGACCCCACTGTGTTACCCGTTCACCCAATTTTGATTCCATTTTGTCTAGCATTCTGTTCCTTAAGGACACTGGAACAGAGAACGGTTATGAATTTTTAACACTGTATTGGTAACAAAGTTCACAAAACCAACCTTATGAATCTGCAACAGGCCAGTTCAGTCTTCCAGCACTTGTAGGCAAAATCACCTTTGTTCATTCTGCTGCCCACTTCCTCCACTAATCAGTTGCACACACAGTCGATATGTTATCCATAAATTGCACTTTTTTATAACCTATCACACTGGCAATGGACAGCCAGTTTGTTGTCAATGATCATTTCACATTCTTCCTTCCAAGTTATTTTTTTTACAAGTTTTTTTCTTTCTTTTGTACAGAATTGTTTGTATTTCAACTTACTGTATGCAAGATCACTCCTTCTCATTTTGTAATCTTCCACTTGTGGTTTGTGGTCTCTGTTTACAAACAACAACAGTGACAAGAGCAACGGCAGCTAAAAAGTAATGAATAATTTTATACTTCCTAATACATGGTCTGAGGCATTTCTTTCAATTTATCTTGTTCCCATTATAATGTAAAATCTGGACTATGTCACTCATTTAGTTTTCCTGTGCATTTGGCACATAGTTTGTCCTTGCTTTTTGAAACCACCATGATTTTCTGGTAGTTTATGAATTAAAGATCTTAGAAAACCAGACCAAATGACCTGCAAAAGGAATTCTTTCACTATCAAAGAGTTGGACAATACAGAACTGTCTTCACAAACCCTTTGGAATGTAGGCAAAAGCAAATAGTGATTTTATTATGGTGAAAGAATTCTGTACAAGGTAGTAGTTCAGAAATCACTTTTTGATGAAGATAATGAAACACACTGTAATACAGCTAGATATTAAAAAAAATTCATGTTGCAGTTAGTCAAGGAAAACATTGCAAGTTTTGCAAAATGCTTCCAGTTCAGATAACAGATTTTTTTGTTTTGAAGGTTGACTCTAATTGGACAGTTGACTAAAGCTGGATTTTAAAAAAATCATTATAGTTAACCTGGAAGGAAAGGTTTCATTTTCTGAGTACTTCCCCTCCCTCTCGCCCATTTGTATCCTTCTAAAATTAGGTCAGAACTGAAACAGAAATGCCACTTTCAGTCTGTATTGAGAGACCTGCCAAAATATAAGAATGCAAGGTTTAAATATCTTCAATAGCTCTCCCTAACCCAACAATCTGCAAATTCAACCCGACTTGCCAGTGGTCCATCTGATTGTGCATCCACTTTTACATCTATCTAATTCAGCCTTACATGGCCCCAGGGAAGGCAAATGTTTCTCTGATAATGGCTAGCATAGTAGGCTAGAATTCTCTTCATTTTGCCAGCTTTCAAGTAAAAGAAGAAAAGTGTGGAGAAATCTGCACTTGATTTTCTCAGAACACTGCTTCTGATGGCAGAGATGTGACTGTTAGAAGAAACCAATGCCCGTAATTTTGAGACTGATATTTTCAGAAGCATTATCCTTTGCTCGTGACAGACAGTAGGCTGAGCCTGCCATGATGTGGGTTAGCATTTCCCATACAATTCAACACTCTCTTGAAAGCAGAAATCAAATGATAGCGTACTATATAAAACCATTTTTTGTGTTTGGAAAGTCTATCTTTGTTGCTGTGGACGATTTAATCCTCTGCTATGCTTTTTCTGTATTTCATTAAAAACTCCTCCGGAATTTCATTGTTTCTTGTTCAGATACAGCCGGAACCTCTGAAACAAGTTTCTGGTTGCCTTTGTGTCTTTGGAAGAAAAGACAAAGAAAACACATTAAAGCCCCCCAAAAGCTAGAGATGGCTGTTAAAGTAGTTACCGTAATGTCATTGATCAGGGTGAGAAGAATACTGGGTTAGGTGGAATAGTAATGTCACACCAGTTTTTAAAGTACCCGTTCTGTGTAATTCCAGTGCATACCTTCCCCACAGAACAATATCCCTCCTGTCATACACTGCTGAAGGGTCAAAATATTTAAATTACCAGAAGTAGTGACTGAAGGATATGTAGCACTACTTCTATTTGAGCAACATGTGATGAAATTAGAGAATACTGATGGTTTGCTGTTATCACTGTGCAACAATAAATTTCTGTTTTCTAGTACAGTGGTCTGAATTATATGAGCAAAAGGAGAAACTGGGCAAATGTCACTGGTTTGAAAACACTGATAATGAAGGGTCTTGGAAGAAGGTTGTTTTTTGAGTACAAAAAGAGGAAAAAAGTCTGAGTGAGCAGGGAGCTCGTGATTCAGTGGTTAAGTTCTGGACCTTACATTGGCTTTTTTTTTTTTTTTTGTCTAAGAGAAACGTATCACCAAAATATTAATAGATACATTTGCGACTACCTATCAACACTCACAATAACTGGGAGGGAAAAGCATAAACCAATTTACTGAGCACCTTGGTATTTTGATTTCCTGCAATTTTTATTCTAAATACGGTGATTCTGCCGCCCACCCCAGTCTCTGCTCACAGAATCATGTGATTGTCTGAGAAACTTACCATTCCACTTTTAGGCTAGAAAGGTGGCTGGAGAAATCTTGAAAATATAGACCCTACTCGTTTTTCTGTTTGTTTGTTAAAGGAAAAAGAAATCTAAAAGCTTATAGCGTTTAATGATTAGGATTTTTGTATATTTCTATTGGCCTTGCTGCTTTTTAAGATACTTCACTCTATCTTGCTATTTAAGTATGGTCTTAGCTGTGAACACCAAGAGCAGCTCCTTTTCTGGATGATTGTCAGAGTTGGGTGCAGAGCCAGAATGTTTTCAAAGACCTACAGTATGTAGGACTACTTCTTTCCCTTCTTATATAAAACATATGACGTGTCACAGAGTTATATTTACCCTGAGATCCAAGAGAGTATACAGTAGATGACAGACTTTCATGACTCAATAATTGTCTAATAAGCCTTCCCTAGTTAAAATTTTATCTGTTCAAAATTTGTTACTGCATCCTCTATTGCTCTCCAAATATACAGCCCCCCTGAGTGCTATGGACTTTATTAAACTCTCTCAGAATTTTTTCATAAATTATAAGCTTTTGGTAGCATGAAATGCATGAAATGAAAATTACCTACAGACTTGCAAAATATACAAGAGTTTAGAAAGGTTGACAAGGGCTTCATTCGATTTTTTTAATTAGTTTTTGATGTACAATTATGAATTTAGAGTAGCAGTTCTGTAAGCTGCTCCCAAACATGAGAAGTCCATGCAGCTGTAATAGTTGTGTTTTAAACCAGTTGGTTTTATACGCGGAAATGCGGTGTGTGTAAAATTTGGCAAATACGGGAGTTGTCTTTTGTCTATGCTTTTTTATGTATGCAGCAGTTATCTACCCTGTGTTGAGTATCCTTTTTTTTTTTTTTTTTGTACAGGGGAGAAAGAAAAAGTGTTTTAGGTATGAGCGTTCTCTGTGAAGTGTAGAAAACCAATGCTTATGTGATTTAAAGGGCAGGGGCAAAATTTAGCAGTGCCTCTGGCCCTTTGATAGACACAGTTAATTGATGAACTAGCTCAGAATCAGTGGGCTGTATTTCCAGTCATGCACATGGCTATCATACTGGTTTCTGTTTCAAGAGTATCTGCAATTATGAACCTGTTAGAAAGGCACAGAGCCAGAAATATTTTTTTAAGTGTCTTGTTAGTACTGGCTAACAGAATTAATTATATACAGAATATATGAAGTCATAACAACCTCTAAAACAAAAGATGAAAACATCAGAGGCGTAATTTACTAGCCATATAACATTTTGTAGAGATTTCTTTTAAAAATGTAATAGTTTTTATAGTGAGTTTATGTGGTAGAAGGGTTCCAAGAATGGGCAGCAAACAGATATATCTTTAAAATTCTATTCACCTCTTTGGCACAAGAGACATAAAAGCATTCTCTAGGCAAATTCATGCGTCCCTAGAAGTGGGAATATGTTCAAAGATATGTGGAAAGTTACAGTATCATGCAATGCATTCCTTAGATGATACATCAAATTTACCTATTGGTATCATGAGCACACCTGTTCTGAAAAAGAACACTTTTAATCAGGTAGCCTTATCACTCAACAGATAAATTATTGTGACCAAAAAGTCCTGTTCCTTCCAATCGATCAATCAATTGATCAATCAATCACATGTCTGTGTGTCCTGATAATACAGTTCCAACTTTGCTTCATAGTCTTCCAGCAGGCCACAAGGACTATCCAGACATGATGTTTTTCATAAAAGATAGTAGCATGTTTGATTTCTTTGTCATTGAGAAAAATGATTAAAAAGGTCACAACACTTGCTATTTCTTTAGCAGGTTCATTTGTGTTTTCAGTTCAATCGAGTCTTACCTCTCCTTTCTACATAAGAAAGTCAGACGTGCCAGGACTGCAAGACCAACTATTCCAAATACGCAGCCAAGAAGAATTACTTGTTTGATATCTGAAAAACAGACACCAACCACAACAAAACAGGAGGACATTGATACATTTCTTCATATCTGTTTGAACGTAGGCACATGTTGTTCTTTGTATTCGTGGAACAGACTGGTAAAGAGTAGGAACTCACATAATTCCTACATTTGACAGGGCAGGTGGCTGCAAAAGCTGTTCTAACACAAAGAAAGGATGGCTAGTGGTCAATACGTTGTTAATGTCATGAATGTGCAGTATTTATGTAGAACTGTCAATCCCAACAACTGGCCATTTTTCAATCCTTTTTCCATATGGTTTCATTGCTTTAAAAATTACCCCTATTTTGGCATTAAAACTTTGAAACTACCTCTGCTGCTTAATGGTCTATGTAAAAGAGAGCAAAAGTAACTGTTCTGATGTGGATATGGTGAACTGCATCAGACAGTGTCAATGTAATTTTGTGACTGCATAATAAAGACACATAATAAGAAACCAGATATGAAACAAATTTTGAATAACAAATCTCCTCTTGTTTTCTTATTCCGCTAAAGAGTTGCAGGTTACAAGTTCTGTTACTTTTCTGCTGATGTAGGACAGCACTAGCAGGATGCTGTACAGCGGTGGTGAGCAACAGAAGCTAAAGATACCACGCAGGTAAATTTTCATGACACATAAGAGGATTGGTAAAAGTTTAGGAGATGCAGCATCTAGAGTGAACCGTCTGGGAGAAACAATGCTTCCTGAGTTTTGCATCCTTTAAGGAAAAATACTTGTTGGAGTACCACAGCTGAAAAACTGCAAGTCCCAGTGTGAGCAGCCTTTGTCCCGGGCTCAGTGTCAGTGAGTCAAACAGAAGTGTAGTTCCTTGGCTCTGTGTTGTCCTAAGGTCAAAGTAGATTCAAGCTCTGCCCTTTTTCTGCATGTAGTGATAGCACTGTATGCATGTATTGGGGAGCACATAGCCTGTTTAGAGATAGGTGAGCAGTGGTGCATCTGAGCTTTAATGTATCTGGGCTGCATTTTTGCCAGCCAGTCCTTCCATCGCTTTGTCCTGCCTGTGGGAAGAACTGCCCAGGCTACCGCCTAGCGTACGGTGATGGCAGAGTGATGTAACAGACACTTCTGTGATCCTAGAATAGATAATTTTGCTTCTAATTTGGTTTATACTGAAGTTTAAGGAAAGAAATGGGATACATAAACTGTATCACAGGCATTGGTCCTTCATCCAGTAACTTCTGTACAAGGCTCAAAAACTTGTGTTTGGCTTATACACATCTTACAGGCAGGTACCCTGTCTCTGCCAAGTGATGAGAACCCACCACTGGCTTCGGTAGTTGGGTCCAGTGATAATTTGCCTCTTGTGAAATCTTTGTATTTAATTTATAATCTCAGGTTACATTCCTTGATTTTAGTATGTTTTGCAGCCAGTCTCCTGGAAATGATAGACAGACAAAAATTCTGTAATAAGAAGAACTAATGTTTTTTGGCATCCTCATTTGAAAAAAAAGTGCAGAAGTCTAATGAGATTTCTGACAACTTTCCAAAAAGAACTGTATTTGCACAGAGCCTGAGCATGGAAAATGAAACCTAAACGTGAGAAGGGGAGGGGAAAAAAGGAAAAAAACAAAAGACAGCCAAAACCAGATTGCACTTAACACCACCAAATTATTGTCTGTCACAAACAGACTATCTGTGTATATATATATGTATATATATTGCTAAGAATTATAATTTTTAGCTGCATTTTACTTCTGATCTTACTAGAGTCTCCTTTTTGCTTTTGCTGGATGGTTTCTTTTTCTTCCTCTATGTGATATTCTGTAAAGGGAGGTTGCTGTGGTACTGGCAAGACATGCAGTGGGATTGTAATTAGAAGCATAGCAAAATAATTATTAGCAGAGGATTTCCATGGAAACTTTAACTCAAGGAAGAAAAACTCAAAAGCAACAATATGCAGGCCCAACAGCATAATTTGTATCTGAAATTTCAAATACAGAAATGGATTTTGCAAAATAACACGTTCAGTTTTCTTGTTTCCATCTCTCTTTCTAATCCAGTTTTCGTAGTCCTCATGCCTTTATTTTAACTGTTCTAGCTGTTTTGAAAAACAGAAGCACATAGGAACTAAAAATTCTTGGTGATTTGCAATACGGAGCTTGAATTTGATGTGCCACAAAACTTCAGCAAGTGTAACGGGCACAGCGCTGTAAAGAAGTACCCCTGGAAGCTGAGAATAATAGAGGGCTGGACCCTGTGTTCTTGACCAGCAAGAAAGAAATAATTCAAAAATGTGTGTTTTAATAGTTCATGCAGGCAGTAAAAATGTGACCACTAATCACAGTGGCTAGGTCAGTGGTCACCCATTCAGGCGCCCAGAAATTTGGAAGTACTGTCCATTGATTTTGTCAGCATTTTTCTGGCATCAAGAAGACTTTCTGTCACAGGGCTTGATAAAATTGATGTTGGTGACATAGCAGCATGATGCTGTGTAAAGAGGAAAATGGTGAAGAAAACTGACCTCAGTAACAGCAGATTTTGACAATGTGAGGATCTTTTCAGTACTTGTGCTGAATTCAGAATCACCACAAGGAAAACTGGCACTGGATTTCAACTGTGTCTTAGACTGAAGGCGGAAATGTATTTAGTGGAAAGCAAGTACTAGCTGTCCATGCTATAAAAATACTAGAGGTTTAGACATAAGTGAGAGGAACTTTGGACTGTTCTGCCTATCTTGGGAGAGACTTGGACCTGTCAATAAAATAACCTTCTCAGGCAGAGACTGATATCCAGCAGCATATTTTATGATGCAAAAGGAGGAACAAGGCCAGATATGAATGCCATTATTAGGGCACGGCAGTAAAAAAAATTAAGAACTGTGTATGCAATTTGTATTTTAGATTGTCTCAATCAGTTGTCAGTACTGTCAGTATCCTGCTGTTATGGGCAGCATTGCCATGCTCCAACTTCCTGAGGCTGATAAAACTCATCATTTTTGACTCACATTGCAAATGAACTACATCCCCAAATATCAAAAAGTAAGGAAGGGCTTTGTTACAATCAGATCAATAAAATTCTTTCACACCTTATTGTCCTTTGTCATGTTTTAGGAAACCATGTGCTGGAAAATGTTGCAGTTTTTGTTTGCTTATCCATAAAGCTGCAGCACATCTCCATCATTCTGAATGCAGTTAATCTCTGCGTATCTTCCAACTCCTTCCCTCCGATCCCTCAGGGCTGGCTTTTTGCCCCGCTTTCTCTAGTGTAAATGTTAGCATCCGGTTTGCTTATTGAGACTGACTGGCTCCTATCCAGTATGTATGTGGTTGATGGCAGCAGTGGAAAAACGTTCTTAGCTTTCAGCTTGGCAAAATGTTTTGCCGCTGACTTTTTAAGATCTGGCCTTACTTTGTAAAGATTTCATTCTCTTCAGACTTTTGACAGACGATCTATTATTACAGTGAACTATGAAGCGTGCGAAATGATCTGCAAAATTTCTGAATCTCTCGTATTTTCAACTGTTAACTAAAGTACTTGATATGCTCTGGCCTATCATATTAAACAGAAATGTTTTGAAATACCTCTAGTTTCATTCTTTCCAAAATAGCATCACTACTGAGATTGGCCCCTGTGAACACAATCAGTTGCATATCAATTACTAACAATGGCCGGTTCAAGAAAACATTTCATAAACGTTCACTCATCTATTTAAAATTAAGCAACATTCGCTGTTTTGTATATGCATATGTTCAATAATTATTTTTTATGTTAAAGTCCACAGTCTGCTGCCCAAACTCACAGTGGTTCATCTCACAAATACCACTAAACTTGCAGAACTGTGTTGGAGATGAACAAGCAATTGGTGCGGGTCTGCAGAGGTTGATGAAATGTGTCAGCTGGCCAAGAATTCATTGCTGATGTGTTGTGCAGTTTCCACGTTTCTTTGGAAGGTGCTCAGAATGGAGAATCTGTTGATATGAGTTATTTTATGATTAACTGCATTAAAAGTGCTTCAACATGCTGTATGGCCTTGCATTACCGTGGTGCTTTGAAACATTGCCATCTTGAGGACATTTGCAGTGTATGTGGTGTATGAATAAAACAAAGTCGAAACTTAGAAAATGTTGGACAGTTTCCTGTAAATTGTAGAGACAGCCTAACTGCTACTAAATCCAACAATCCCAGGTTAATTGATAATCTAATAGTCGTGACACAAGATGGGTAATAAATCTGTGTTATTTATACTAAATACTATTACATCATTCACAACAATTTTACTGCTATAGAATAATACATTATATTTTAAGGTAACAATTCTTTAGAACAAAAGAGTGGAAGCCTTCAACAAGTGTGGGCCTTGTCTGCTCTCAAACCATAGAATTGCAGAACGGTTGAGGTGGGAAAGGACCTCTGGAGGTCGTCTTGTCCAACTCCCCTGTTCAGGTAAGGCCACCCAGAGTCAGTTGTCCAGGATTGTGTCCTGACAGCTTTTGAATATCTCCAGGGAGGGAGTCTGCAACCTTTCTGGACAACCTGTGCCAGTGCTTCACAGTAAAAAAGTGTTTCCTGATGTTCAGACAGAACCTCCTGTGTTTCAGTTTGTGCCCGTTACCTCTGGGCACCACTGATAAGAGCCTGGCTCCATCCTCTTTGCACCTTCCCTTCAGGTATTTGTACACATTGATACGATCCCCTTCCAAGCCTCAGCCTTTTCTCATAGGAGAGATGCACCAGTCCCCTAATCAGCTTTCTTTGTGGCCCTTCGTTGGACTCTCTCCAGCATGTCCACGTGTCTCTTGTGCAGAGGAAGGCAGCACTGGACAAAATACTGCAGGTGTGGCCTCACCAGTGCTGAGCAGGGGGGAAGGATCCCCTCCCCTGTCCTGCTGGTGATACTAATGCAGCCTGGGAAACCATGAACCTTCTTTGCCACAAGGGCACACTGCTTGCTCACGTTCAGCTAGGTGTCCACAGGGCCCCCAGGTCCTTTTCTGCAAAGTTTCTCCTCAGGCACTCATAATGTGTCACTTCATAACCCACTCCTCAGATGGCTTGGACTGGATATACGTTTGCCCCAGTTACTTGCAAAGAAAGTTAAAACTGTAAGAGTGATGACAGAATGAAGAGTGACAATAAATGGTTGGGGGTTGTGCCATCACTTATACTTGAAATCTAGCTCAAATTACTAAAGGATTTCAATAATCGCTAGTTCTGTATGTGTATGCGTAGAGTATATATTTATAAAGCCGCTAAAAGAACATTACATAAGAAAATTACGTTAAAGTAATGCTGTAAATAAGAATTCTTTTTGTAGCCTTCGTATTTTTGTGCTACAGAATCATTTGTAGCTAAGTACTATGCTTTCCTGTTTTTCTAAGACTGAGTTTGAAATGTATTTTAGGTTGTCCACTCAAGAAGC
Source organism: Strix uralensis (assembly GCF_047716275.1). Taxonomy (NCBI): domain Eukaryota; kingdom Metazoa; phylum Chordata; class Aves; order Strigiformes; family Strigidae; genus Strix; species Strix uralensis. Next base: position 18,166,772 of record NC_133988.1, read on the forward strand.
ATGCCTACGAGTTCCTTTCAGGCAAACTCGGAGAAAGGGAAGCATGTAGTGCTAAACCCTTAGAAAGAGTAGATACATGAAATAAAATTGTAAAAACCCACCATAAACTACCTGTTATTTAGATCTGAATATTAGTCTTTCTGTAAACCCAGGGATTTCATGTCCAATGTCTTCCCAAGTAAGAGAAGTTGCTTTTGTCAAGGGCCATCATCATTTACTGAGATTGCCTTGTTCGTGATAATGTTTTCTTAATGTCGATTTGTAACATTTAAAAGGAAACAGACCTGTTCTTGGGATACAGCTGGGTGTGTCTCCAGACCAGGCCCCCGTCACTTGGCAAATTCTTTCCTTTGACCCAGTGAGTTCATAGCCCTGATTGCAGATGAAACTGATGGTTGAGCCCAGCAGGTAGGTAGTTCCATTCTTTCTTCCATTGGTTGGATGATCCAGCCAGCCACAAGAGATCACTAGTAAAAGAGACATATCTGATTAAAAGTATTTTGGATCCAACACAATGATTCAGATGGCATTTTAATAGTAATTCATGGAAAGACAAAGATTTTTAGACTAACTGAAAGACAATACTTTCTGACTTTAAAAAAAAAAAAAAAATTAAGTCCGAGGAAGACAGGTGAAGGCACAGAAAATGAAGATAAATGTTCCACACAGTGGTGTAGTAGTGGAAAAAATGGAAAGAAATTTATTTTGTGTTTGTCTATCCTACCAGTGCAGAGTTTTCCTGGTACAAGGACAATTCCTCCTGATAAGCATGTTTACAGGTGCATGAACCTACAGTTGAGCAAAACCTCCTTGAACAGTGTGAACTATTTAGATGCCATGTAGAAAAAGAACTGTAGTGATGAATGCTTTGTGGAATGTTGTATCACCTGGCTCTAGATCTTCTACCAGCAGCTTATGATTCTGATGAGATAGTCGTGTGGAAATTCCCACTTGAAGGCTTCTTGTTGTCAGAACATCGAATCTGCAGAACGGGTCAGAGTCACAGAGCAAGACCATCACTTTCAGCAGGGGATCAGCAGGGTCTTCGTAAGGAATGAACACGGGCAGAAAGGAAGCATTGTGCTTTTCCCCATAAAAGAAATTGTTCAGTAAGAACTCTGTGTCATAAGTAAAGAGAGAAGTTCCATTTTCAACAGCCCCTTGGGAGATGGAGAAAGAGAGAGAGATTCATATGTAACATTGCCTACAGACCTATACCACCTTCTGCTACTAATCCAAGTGCTTGTTTACATAAATGTAGCTAGAGCTCGAAGAGATCTACAAAGCCCTACAGCTTCCTTTCAGTTCAAGATTATTTTCCTTTTCATTTCCAGCATCTTAATTTAGCACTAAAGTTAGTGTTTGGTTAACCCGTGTTTGATCAATTACTTAAAATTAGATCCAAATAATTGTGTAGCTATGATTTCACATAAAGATGGTTTTAGATGCCTGCTGGCAAAATAGTGATAAAGAAGTACCTCAGGCAGAGCTAGCTAAACCGAACATCACTAGCAACACAAACCCTGATCCTGTGCTTCTCTAAATTTATCATGTCTGCTGTGGCCCTGCTTTTTGTTTTCACGCCACTAAATCAGAAACTTCCTGAAGTAGGAGCAGTGAGACTTTTCAGTACGATCTGAAACCTTGAGTATGGCTACACTGTGCTTAATGCAGAGATGAGACGGTAGCCAGAGGATATTGTGCATCATGTTTCTGGCCCATCTGCTAACCCGCTGTTAGGAGTGCTGACCAGTCTAATGATGCAAGCTAGATATAGCAGCCTCATCACTTTCATTAAATGAAAGCAGCCATTCTTTTACACACACCCCTCCCACACCCTCTTTTTTAGAGGCACCGTCCTGGTTCCGGCCAGGATAGAGTTAAATTTCCTTGGGCTGAGTGAGAGCACAGCCGGAAGGCCGGGCCGTGAGGTCATGCTCGGTGGGTAAAGGAGACACGTGCTCTCTTATTTCCCTTTTCCGGTCAGCGCGGCGGGGTTTTTGGTTCAGTCGGGATCGCTACGGGGGCGGGCTGTCTACCTACCGGTGGCCGGTTGGTGAGTAGCTGCGTTGTATCTTACCCGTTTGGACTTCCTATTGTAACTGTTGTTTTGTTACTAATTGTTTTTTGTTCAACCTACGAATTTGGGTTTTTTTTTGTGCCTCCCCGATTTCACCGGGAAGGGAGGGGGGGAGTAAACGACCGGCCACGTGGTGACTGGCTACCGGCTGAGTTCAAACCACGACAGGGATAATTATTACATTGTGATTTGATAAATGTTTTTTTAAATTGTCAGCATGGTACTTGATGGAAACATTGCTCATATTCTGGAAGAAGACAGCTGACCCTGCCTATTGCTAAACTTCTGTAATGCTTTAGTCTGGTGATGCTGCGTTCAGCTGACCATAGTAGAATGTAGAAATATGAACTCTGACTCTTGATGGAACAAAGTGCAGGACATTCCATCATGATTCTGTCTTCAATCATTTGGCTAGGTACATTACCCACTTGGGTAGAGGAGGGCATACTTCTCTTACTCCCTTCTCTTCCCCCAGCATAGGTTGCTTGGTACAGACTTCATCTGCTAGTTTGTAAATTGGAAGCTGTTTTGAATTTGGAAAGAAAATGTAATAATAGACCAGAGAAATTACTTACAGTTAGCTCCAAACTCAAACAATTGCTGGGGACTTGCATGAATTGACAGGGAGGTTTTATTCTTGAAGGTATACTCATCCTCTGTGTAGCCATTCATTACCCCAAAGAGACCCTGTGTGTGATTCATAAACTTATCGGGGAGCAGAACTGTCAGGGTCAGCAATCCTCCACTTCCCCTTATTTCCACTCCAGACCCAGAAGAGAACATAACTGTGATGTTCTCATCAGCTGTAGAATGGAGAAAGAGACCTATAACAATGAGAGGAAGAGGACAAAACAGCTAATCATCCATAGTGAACAGATTGTTGTGTCATCAGTTTTAACCATTTTTCATAAAACTTTTACTTCCTTCTACTCTGGGCTACATTTTAAGAAGCATTTAAAGGGAGGCCACACCTTCATACCTACAACTGCAGTAAGATGGCTACTACAGAGTAGTCGTAAAAAAAGGCCCACAGTTGATACAAGCTGCACTGCCTTCTGGCAGTGTCCCAGAGCAGAAGCCTTAAGATAGGAGGTGATTACATCAGAGAGTGGCTGTGGGCTGGAACCCCTGCTCTCAGTGGTCACTGGTTTCCTCTGCTTCTTGATTGTCTTGTCAAGACCTGCCTAATATGGCTTCTTCTCCAAGCCCCATCACTGTCCCTTCCATTTTTTTTTTTCCTTCCTGCATCTCTCTGATTCTGCAGCCCCTTGTTGATGTAGTCTTCTCTCTGCTCTTCATTATATTTCCCGGCCATTTGAGGAATAATAATTGCTAGCCACAGAAAACTTCCTCTGATGAATAGGAGGCTTAGTGTTAAAATTCTAGTAATGTTTATAATATTTGTTAAATTATTATAAAGACTAATGAAATGATCACACCCCTGGAGGAAAAAAAGTCAACTTTTCATAGTATCTCCAGCAGAAGAATAGAGGAGTAACATCTGACCGATCAAGATGGCTCCTGATAGGTGAATGTGAATTTCAGTTATGTTTTAGTACATATTTTGGTTATATTTCACTATATTCCATTTTGCTTGGTAGATTTCATTGCATTAGGTGCAGTAAGCTCAAAACAGAATGTGGAGTGAGACATTTTTAATTCCATTCACCCTCCACGGGATGAGAAGGAAAACCATTGCTCTACAAGCCACTGAAAGAGAACATAGAAGATGTGGACATTGAAGCCACCTGTTAAAACACTTCACTGTCATTGCCAGGATTGCATGCCATCCCTTCATAATCCTCTCATATCCCAGAAAGTTCAGGCAAGCACGAGGTGTTGGTAAAGGTTGTCATTTATGCTATTTGAACATTCTGGGAGAGGAGAACATGCCACAGTCCAGCCTACTGGCAAATCATATGACTCTGCCTCTTCCTGAACACAGCATAGGTGCTTCCAGTTACAGCTGGGCTAACTGCCAGTAATGCTGATGAGAAGCAGAAGGTTGTGGGTTCTGTTGTGCTCACCTGAACCATGACTCCTCTCCGTGGGAACACAGCCACTGTGTGCTTCTCTGTAGCACCCTTGATCCATGGCTATTTGGAAGGAGATGTGTAGCCCATCATTCTGGTGGCTATATTCCTGCCCATATTGTAGCTGCCAGCAGCCTCAAAGGCCAGAGGAATCCATGTACTGGGCTAGTATAAACACAGGGCCAGGTAGGCAAACTGGATGGAAAGGGCATTCTCCCATGTGCTCTCGATTTTGTTTTTTTCACCAAGGCCCATGCCAACTGTGCACTACCACTGGTTCTGCCTCAATCTGGCAGCAACTGAACTGCAAAAAGTCATGTGATAATAAAATAAATGCTAATAAGCTGGGACACTGCCTGTCCTTTGTTTCACTCTTGATACAAATTTTGGAGTGACCTGCAGCCTGTTTTGCAAAAGGACACTGAAAAGAGTCAAAACACATGCACCTAGAGAAATTTTTAATGGTACATGGGCTTCATCAGAATACAATAGCTTACAAGGCTGATATTTGTAACTAACCTTTCAGGTCCATCCAACTTTGCTCAGAGAAGCTGATGACCTTCTGGTTCAACAGGACCTCCAGATTCAAATTCTCCGAGTAGCGTATTTCGATCACATCCGAGTTGTTCTCCTGCATGGCCACTGCAGACAAGCCTGTCACCTGAGCCTCAGTTCCTTCCAAATAAAAAAACAACCCCCCAAAATACCCAACATGATATAAAGTAAATATGGAAGGTTATAATTATAGAGACAAAAAAAACCCCAGATATTTCCTAAATATAATTAAATATGATTATTTATATTTGAGGGAATTGCTAAGCATATAAGTCACATAAAACCCACAGTATAAGTTTCCCTCCAGTATATTATGTTGAAAGCAGAATGTTTAATGCTGAGAAAAGTCTGGAAATTCTAAATTCTTCATCCCAATGGCAGTGACTGAGCTGTGTAAGAAAACCAGTTGATCTCTTTCTTGCACGTTCAGTCCTGTGAGTAAGCCTTGGGAAAATCGAAGATAATTTCAGGGAGGACATGACAGAAAAAATGGAGTGAACAGAAATTTAAGAAACTGACCTTCAGAATGAACTGCTCAGTGACTCATGCTACTTCCAGCACAAACACAGTAAAATCTATCAAGGGCAAAATATTTCCTTGATAATCTCCATCCTATCCAATGTGGTATTGAGTATAAGCATTCCTGTCTACATGTGTGCTAAACACACAATTTTTAGTCCATCCTTATAATTCTACCAGAAGTACCAAATCCTTGAAGTGCATCCCTGAGGCCAGCTGGGATATTCTTTCCTGAGGCAAGCCTGCTATTTATAAAATAGCACTAGATACAGGAAAAGCATAAACAAAAGTATCTGACGTAAGGCTTTTCAGGTTGTCTCTCATGACACGATCCCATTCTGCTGCTTCATGCTCTATTTTTCCCTCATTTTAAAATGCAGGTATGTGACAATCTCATTCTTACAGGCTGGTTTGCAATCTGCCCATTCAAATGATGAAGGCCACAGGTACCTCCAAAAGCTGCTTCTGCCGTGGGTTTCATTTTACAAACAAGCCAAAAGACAAGGGCAATCAGACCCTTTGAATAAAAAAATGACCCCCTTAATCAACTTCTCATCAGACATTCTGTACTTTTCTGCTAGACTGAGGTGCTCAGAAAGATTTTTTTCCCATCCAAAGTATGTTTTCTCAGCTCCTTTGGGGGACGTTATTGCTCTGTTAACATATGCATGCATATATACACCTAACACGGAAAGAAAATAAAGCAGGACATACACTTACCTGCTTTCTATTATTTTTCAGCTACAATACTATGAAAATGCATCAGCTGGGAGCTATGCCTGTTGACTGATTCCTAGAACTGACCTTATGTTTCCTTACAGAGGGAAATGGGCATGGAGAGAATTGAGAATTGTTTTCCTGAGCTCTTAAACACAACAGAAAACCTACACTTCCATGCAATAAAATTAGTAAATAATCTTTGATTAGGAAGTTATTTTTTTCCTGAACATTTTGGCTGTCTTCTGATTAGCTTCAAAACATTGACCTTTCATAAATGGCCAAAAAAGGAGAAGACTAGAGAAGATAGGAGGAATGCTGTAAAGTGCAAATCAAGCAACATCAGAAGTTATTATTTGTCATCGCTGCTTCCTCTCTTACCAACTTACCATTGGGAAAGTGTGCCTGCTGTGTCCTCCCTTGCACTCTTAGGGATGTGAGATCAGACTCTAGCAACGTGTATTCTCCCTGGCCTTTGAAGGTGAAGTTCAGACCATCAAATGTGAAGAAGTGAGGATCCCCAAAAGCAGATGCTGTTTTTAAAAGCAAAAAGAGAAATCAGAACAAGCAAAACCCACAACCCATTAATCCTCCTCTTAGGTTCACGAGAAAAAGAAAATAATCTCATTGTGGTGATCCAGAGAATGGCATTTAAACCCAGGAAAAAATGCAAGGCTGATCCATGGTAAATGTGACGTGAGGAACAGCTATGACAACCTGGAACAGCACTGTGGTAACAGTGAGAAATGTCATTCCAGTTACCCCCTCTCATCTTCATCGGCCAACATTTAGGGGCTGCGTTTTAACAGGCTGTTAAGGGCAGCAATGCTTACCTGGTAGACCCCCTACCAGAATCCTCTGTCAGTCAGGCTAGAAGCCTGATTTGTATGCAGCGTATGAGGAGATTTGGACATAAACACAGGACTGTTCCTGAAGCAGCTCACCAGGGTGCTTCCAAATGTAGCTGGAAGTGACAGTCAGTGAAAGGGAATGGGGCTTTGAAGTCTCATCTGGCCTGAACAGAGAGAGATGGCAGTGATCCTCAGCCCCAAAAGCCTCTCTGGAGTTTAGCAGATATCCTTGGTTTTGCCTTTTGGATCAGTAAGAGGTCAGAAGGCCCCTCTCCCCTCCAGCAAAAAAAAAAAATTGAAGTTGTGTCATCTTATCTGAGGTATGACTCTCGACGACTAAGGACATCTGTGTGACAGGTAGGTCCCTTTACTGTTTAAGTATTTTGGGATCATTGCCTCTCTCAATCTTTCCCTAGAGAAAGAGTCCCCTCCATAAATCAGGTTCATTAGATCAAGGCAAAGGAGGCCATTGTTTTTTTCTCCTCAGCAGTTTGTGCATTCGCTTGGGATTTTCGGATCAAAGTGCACATAGCAAACAAACACAACAGAAAATCACAGTAAAGAAGGCCTGCCCCTGGGTGATAGGTTCAAGTAATTTCTCCACATCTGGCAGATGAGACATTTAACCCCAACATCTCATGTTCCAGGAGAGTTCTGTAAGTACCAAGGTAGCTAACTTTTTTTGTTTGAGCTGATTTTGTACCACATCCATCTTTGGCATGCTCGGAGAAGCTTTTAGCGATAAGTTCTTTGCAGTGGGTTCTGTGGTGTTTGAGGGTTAGTTTTCTCAGGTGCTGGTTAATGAACACTCTCCTGACTGTGTGGCTGGCATATACTTTCTAGGAGAAAGATGAGCATCTACAGTGCTTAGTGAGAGCTGCATGATGGATTTTTGTCATGTTTGAGAGATGGATGTAATGGCATAAGTACATTTAGGAATCTTTTTGCAAGACCATGTGCTTCACATCCCTCATCAACATGTCTTTGCTTAAGAGAGACATGTTGTAGCCTTTCTCTGTCATAGTGGAACTGTCAGGGCCCTGAGCACACTCATAGGCCTTAATTCCACTGACGAGTCTCACTGGGCCCTCTAATCTATATCCTCTGTCCATGGGTTGCATCTAAGCTCAGGCCCGGGCCTGAACTATGTCATGGGTGTTCTTGTCTCCATCTCCAACACAGCCATGCCTGTGCCTGGCCATAAACCCCGCTGATCTGCACACAGACCTGTGACTGACTTTCTGGCTCGTCCTTGGACATGCCTTCTCACTATGTACTTGCCGAACAATGGCTGGACTGTGCCCCACCCTGGTTAGCATCACTGGACCAGATCTTTGACCCTGTCTGTCAGACTGACTTCTCAGCTTTCCTTCAGACTTGCCTCGTCACCACAAACTCATCTGGAGATCTGGACTCTTGGCTGACTGCTGCTGCCATCACTGTGTCCACCCTGCTCACTTCACTCAGGACTGGACCACGTGCTGGCAAGGACCTCTGCAGTTTTCTCCTTTTTTCCTGAAGAAAAGTGCTGCCTCTTTGCACTTTCCTTCTTTACAGGAGGCCACAATCTTGCCAGCCACCTCAGCACCCCAGCAGCATAGAAGGAGGCAAGACATGTGGCAGCAATAGAAATATGGCAGGACTTGAGGACTACTTAAAAGCAAGGGGCAGGAACAATAGACATATTTGTAAATGGTAAAACTTCCATATTTGATATGAGTAGCATTTTTCAGCACAACAGCTTTGCTAGCTACTGCCAAGCTGTCATTAACCATCCCTAACCATTTTCTTTCTGAGAAAGTGCCCACTGATGATAGGAAGTCATGAACATTGACTACTAAACTTCGGCTATTTAGGTTCCAGGGGTTAATGAGATACTCAACAGCAGAAAATCTTGCAGGACAATTAAAAAACACATACAGATTTTGCCACTGATAGATCAAGAGAAACCTCCACGGTACTTTTCCATAGGGCATTGTGCCCTCACCATCGTCAAGTGACATACGCACATATACAAATATTCTAAAAGCCAACACTGTATCAAAAAACTACACCGCATAATGGAATTCTGAAGCCCTTACCAGCTCGAGGCGGGCGATACATCCTGCAGTCACTGGAGGGCCGCCTTTTCATATAGAAGTGACAGTTATCAGACCACAGGCAGCAGTAATAGAAGCTAATGACGTCATAAAGCCAATGGGAAAAGCCAGGTATCCGGGGAGGCTTCATGAAAGGTGGTGAACCCCAGTCATGGCCTCGATCAGGTGTGCTGCCTCCTGTTGAGTCATGCGTGAGGATTTGGGTCCCTGTGGAATCATAGCAACACTGCTGTCCTGCTGCATACTGGGGACTGATTGAGAAAAGCAGTGAGGAGAAAGTCATCGTTTAGCTCTGTGAAATCTATTCATATTTAGAGATTACCTATTGCCTTTTTATGGATATTGCTAAATGTTTTGTTTGCCAAGCTTTATATGATGTCCAGAGATGATACCTCCCAGTTAGACTTCGCCCCCCACCCCTGCTCTGTTCTTGTAAATTAGACCAGATTAGGGGGAGGGAGGGAGGGAGGGGTTTTTGACCAAGGCAGTAAGGAGGTTCTGTAGGCCTTATACCTAAATGAACTCTTTAAAATTGTTCTGATAGAAAGAGTGCAAATAGTAACTTGTTGAACTTAAGTAGACCAATACAGGAAAGGCTTAATTAGGCTTAATCCAATCTCTTTTAGACATTAGTGCTTGTTTAGGTATTCTAAGGTTTAGCACGGTGTCCTGGTTTGAGTGAGTGGCAAGGGTTTTTGGTAGCAGGGGAGGGGGCTACAGTGGTGGCCCCCTGTGAGAAGCTTCTCAAAGTTCCCCTGGCTCCAAGTCGGACCCGCCTCTGCATCAAGGCCAGGCCAATTAGCCGTGCCTCTGCAATAATGTATTTAAGAAGGGGAACCTGGGAGGAGTTGGGGGAGTGGTGAGGAGGAGTTGTGAGGAGAACATCTGTGTGAACACTGAGGTCAGTGGAAGAAGGGAGGAGAAGGGGGGGAGATGCTGAAGCAGAGACTCCCCTGTATCCTGTGGTGAGATGGCAGGGCCACCCCCCTGCCACCCATGGAGGTCACCAGTGGAGCAGAGGCCAATTTGCGGCCTGTGGGCAGCCCCATGCTGGGACAGGTGACTGTGCCCAAAGAAGGCTGGGACCCTGTGGGAAGAAGGCCCCACTGTGGTAGTTTGGCGCTGGGAGGGCTGCAACACGTGGCAGTGACCCACACGCCTGTGGGAGTGGCTCATGTCAGAGGGAGTTTGGGGAGGACTGTCTCCTATGAGAGAGGAACCGCACTGGGACAGGGGAGGAATGCCAGAAATTCCACTCCCCCGAGGTGGAAGAAGCGGCAGGACTGACTGCACCCCCATTCTCTGATCCCTGCACCACTGAGGGGGGAGCAGGTAGAGGTATTGGGAGCAAAGCTGAGCCTGGGAAAAAGGGAGGGGTGGGGGAAGGTGTTTTCGAAATGCGGTAATGCTTCTCTTGGTCCTACTCTGTTACATGTTGTTGTTCTTAGTGTCTATATTAAATGTATGTGCTTTTTTCTTCCCCTAACGAGTCTGTCCTTTGCCTTAAAGGATGAGATCATCCTTCCTTGTCCTTATCTAAAGTTCCTGGGTCTTTTGCTTCCCTCCTCCTCAGCCCTGGGGGGGAAGGGGGAGTGAGCAGCTGCGTGGTGCTCAGTTGCCCTCTGAGGTCAAACCACAACACACAGTGCAATTAAGTGTTTATTAAATCTGAGGCCTTAACTTCATCTCAGCCCTGAGGTCCAATACATGAATAAGACGGAAACAATAGTTGCTATGAACCTGAGAGTTGAGAGTCCAGAGACCTTTGTGACTTCTGTGACACTGCTATCTCTGAGGTGGAACAAGTGATTAAAAAAATGCGGTTTTAAAAAATTTACTTTACCTGGCTTGAACAGCTCTTACACAATGCACAGCGCCAGGGTGGTAAGTACACACACTCCCCTTTTCAATGTCACAGCCATAGTCTGTCTGAAAAAGATCAATGCTCACATTTAATGGGGTTCTTTCCCCATTGTCCTTTCTATTTTTGTCCTCATCCTTTGACATATTTGTAGAGTCTAAATGAACTGGTTGCGGCTGTATGTTGAGTAGGATGCAATGATAGGAAAAACACTGAAGCGAGCGGAGCAACATGTTAGTCTAACCTGAGCATTTTACAGTTTATTACAACAGACCTTGGAAGAACAGATGCAGCTAGACAGGGGATTCAACTAAGTGCATAACAGACACAGATCACGCCGGACTAAATTTAACTGTTGTCCTGTGTTCTTAGAGGGAGACAGTGCAGTAGATCTAATTTTTTTTCTTCACATGCTTTTAACTTTAGTTATCATTTTAGTATCATGTCAAATACACATCGTGTTTGGAGTTTCATAACCAGGAAAGGATAGTAACAAAAATTACCCAACTTTTTTTTCTTGATATGCATAAACACACTGCACCATTTGGTATCATAAATAGGAGAGGAAGTTACCCTTTCTGGTCCTCAGATCAGCGCTGTAGGTGAAAGTGTACACTAAATGGCAATTGATTTCCTAGCTTTTGTCAGTTCCTTGTTAACAGTGAAGTTGAGAAGGAGGAAGGAAGCGGGAGACAGGAAATAATGGATTACAGCTGTGGACTTGAGCTCTGAAGTACAAGGCGGAAAGGTTTGCAACAAATTATGATATACTAGGCAGAAATGTGGCCCGCTTCTTTCAGCATGGGATATTGCCTACAAACACAGACTGCCATCTTGGAAGATCTCGAAGAAGTCATCCCTGCTCCCAGCTCTTCAGAGCTCACTGTCCTCCCTGAGTGTTTTCTGTCTGCCCCTGGAACTACTGTCTTAACTCCCTGTTTGCAGGTGTTTTCCATCTGCTGTTCTACAGGCACTTTTTTTATTCATACTACCTGGGTAAGCTGTATCTGCCTCTGCCATTTGACATGCTATTTGTGCAAGTTTAAATACAATCTCATTTCCTTGTAATGAGTTTTAGAGATGGAACAGGGGTGTGTCAGGAGTATGACATTCCCTAAGCTTCTACTGGGAACCCTAATAAGCCAGAGGGGTTGATTAATAACTTACATGGAATCTGCCAGTGTCAGCTCTTGCCTGTGCCAGGGTGCAAGGGCAATCTGTAATTTCTTCTATAAAGTTTGGAAGCTTCTCCTCCTTTCTGTCCCATTCTATACATTTTGCAGTTGCCCATGCATTTGGGTCATTTCTGAAGTCTTTCCCAAGGTGCCAAGCCAATGCATGTTCTCGGCTCCAGACTGATGGAATGTTTCTGGGGGGGAAAAAAAAAAAAAAAAAAAAAAGCCAAAAAATAGATCTGATAGCTGAACAAGTACTGTTTTGACAGTAACACTGTCTTAATCACTAACAATAATTATGAAGAATCTTTCAACTTGCGAGTTGTTATTTCATTGCAAATTGAAAATTTCTTTTTCCTGCAAAAAGTTACAGCAAATCAAAATTTTCTAATTCAGAAGGTGACATGACAGCATGCAGCAAGTATGCAATAATCAGAATACGTTTTAGCATTTGTGATTCTGGCTTATGTGGACCTTCTTAGAGACAGGTTTTCTTCTCATGCCTTTTCACATCATAGTTCCATTTAGGCCAGAATGAAGAAAATCTGGATTCTCTAACAAAACCCAACCCCATGCCCCAGTAGTATCAGGCCCAATGGCAATATATGGGGAGAAACCATTAAGAATCCTTGAAATGTTCCAAGGCTACTGTGCTCTCCACCCATGAAGAAATATCAAACATGAAGTGTAATAAAAAAAACCCTCTAGAAAGATAAAAGGTTACCCTACTGTGGGCAGCGACTCCTAAATGCTAAAAAAGGTTCTGATGTATTAGTAATATGTTCTAACACTGAAGAGGTGGCATTATATATTCATAGGGGCTACACCATCTATATCAAAAACTGCAGATGTGGAAAAATTATGAAGGAATATCTGTACAAGCTTAGAATACGCATGGAGCACTTAACAGAGGTAAATCACCAAAAATCATGGGGAATATACAATGAAATAAAAGGAAGTGGGCATAATATTTGTAGGAATGGAAAGGCCTGCATACAAAATCGGAAACAAATTAAATGCAGAGGAAGGCCTGTGGCTGCAGTGACAAAAGTTTGACAATCAGGGCCTCCTCCACAGTTGTGACAAAAGAAATCAGCAGATCCTAGTTTGCTGACAGTACTGGGTTTGGCTGGGGTGGAGTAATTTTCTTCATAGCAGCCCATAAAGTGCCATGTTTTAGATTTGTGATCAAGACAGTGCTGATAACACCCCAATGTTTTAGCTGTTGCCGAACAGCTGGTTGCACAGTGTCAAGGCCTTCAGTGTTTGTCACGCTGGCCCCCAGGGAGTAGATAGGGGTTGGCAAGAGGCTCAGAGGGAACACAGCCGTGACAGCTGACCCAGACTGACCAAAGGTATATTCCATGCCATAGACCATCATGCTCAGCAATAAAACTACAGGGGAGATTTTCCAAAGTAGCCCTTACTGGATGACAGACTGGACATTTGTCTGCTTGTGGCAGGTGGTGAACGATTGCCTTTGCATTACTTCCTTTGTGCCTGTGCCCCTCTTTACTTAGTCAATTGTCTTTATCTCGACCCATGAGTTTTTCTCACTTCTGCCCTTCCAGTTCTCTCCCCATTTTTTCATGTGAAATGGAGCCCAAGTCCCAGTTTTAAACATCAAAGGAGACAGCAGCTTTAATACAGGAAGCAATAATAAGGTACTTATGATAAAAGAATGTTGTGATGTACTTGCCTCTGCCCATCAGAATAGTTGCTGGACGTAATTCTCAAAATTCCAAAGTCCCATGTACTGTAATTTCCTTTAGCAGGTACGGGAATGAAAGAGAATTTCCCAGTATTGGGGATTTCTCTTGCCAAAGTATAAAGATATTTCCATTCAGCAAACCAGTTTTCTGAGTAACTGTCACCTGTCACATACAGTAAGAAAATAGGTTTGGACACTGGAAAAGAACAATTACCATAAGATTGAAATTAGATGTCTCCACCCATATGTAAATGAAGAGGAAAAGCTGCCGTGATTGTCATAAGGTATACTTGCAGATCTCTTCTTGAGGCATCAGTGAAAGTGACTGCATGCTGCGCAGAGCTCTGCACATAAGTTACACGTGTGAAGACTGCTTGTGCGCAGGTAGGAAAAGTGTCACTTTACCTGTTTCCTGGTATCCCCAGACTTCTATGTTGATATGGGTTGCTGCAAGTGCCTGGTGTGTCCAGGTAAGAGTTAAGTTTCCATCAGTGTTGGGGGTCCCATAGTATTGCCATTTTGTCTCATTTACCAATGTGCATTTTTCTCTATCCGAAACTCTGCTGTGATGTACTGCATTACAGAACAGAAAAAAAGGATTATTGACATTTCTGCTTTGCATAGCTCTGAAAAGGTGGTGCTATATTATTTAAGATTTAGCAGTATTTCCCTTGTGTATGTTTTCGAACAGGATGCATGATATAAAAAGAGTAAGTTGAAGCTGAGAGAATGCAACCCTTACTAATGTCTGTAGTCCTTAGATGACAACACCACGATGCAGTTATTTTCCAATAGAAGTAGCGACAAAAAGGGTACTGTTTTGGTCAACCTCATTTTTAAGCAGGACTTTGTATGAGTTAATGCTGCTGCTGCTGTGTAGCAGCAGAACTCAATTGCTGTGAAAGTTCATCTCTCAAAATATGAATTAACACGAGGGCAACAAGAATGACTTTTCTGAGGTCAAACAGCCTGCTAATGAAGAAGAGAAGTGGTCAAAAGGGGAAGGTTTATATAATCTTGCATCCATGGAGCAAGAATATAGAAAGAAGTACACTGTAGATTTAAGTAAGTAACCTGATAACCAAGTTCCAGAGTACGGAAACGTCAGCCCATCATCTGTAGAAACTTCAAAAGGGATGAAACCAGTCTCATACAGCAGTGGGGAGATGCAGTGGGCTTTTCCATCCTTAGCAACATAGCCACTGGTTTTGATTGTCTGCTTGAACCTGTTGATGTTGAAAACACTTTTCAGTGTCACCATTGAGAGAAAGAAAATTCTGAATGTCTCAGTTGTGTTTCATTAAGCAACCTTGTGTCATGTGTAGATCATTCCAAGTCCCGTGGCTGTTTTGCTTGTAGCAGTGAATATAAACTGAAAAAAATCATGTGTACTTTGTGCTTATTACACCAGTGTGGGTTCTGCTGTGCACTGCACAAATACACAGCAATCTGCAAGCCTCAGATTTACTATTAAATTACTGGGGGAGAGGGGCATGATAAATTGGCAACAAATAACAAAAGGACAGTAGGAAGACAAAGGTGATGTTACATGATTAATAGGATTACAGGGTGGCTAATATTGACCATGATGTGCAGGCATTGCAAATTTTTGGCTTTGTGGGGTTTTTTTGCTGGTAAGTCCTGTGAAATCAACAAAAGTAATTTTCATGCTGTTCTAGAATTTCTGTTGCAAAGATTAACTCAGAACTCATTGCTTGTTATTTAACCACCTGTTTCCAGTTAGGGCTCTTGCCTAGTGGGCTAAAGTATAATCCCACCCATGACTCTTCAGGATTGATGTATGGTGACTGCACAGCTATTCCAAGTACTGTAGGAAGTTGAGGCCTGCTAGGAAGTAGTACCTTTGCTTGTCTCCACTGAAGTTTGTATTGGCTCTGATAATGCAGCTGTGCAGGTAATTCAAAGTACACAGTTGTGTTCTATAGAATGAATGCCCGAGTTAAAGGTTTTCCCAGTGAAGAACTAAAAACTGTTTCAGGTGCTGCTATCCAGATGGGAAGGATTCCAAAATCTCACTCAGAATCTTCTGTGCAAAGAATGTTAAGACATCGGGGTCAGTAAAATTCAGTGTACCATATGTATTGCATGTGTGACACACGTACGTAAGTGTGATCCAGGCTGACTGCTTAGGGATCCACAGCTTTGTTTTACAGGAAAAAGATAAGGTGTCCTACCTACTTTTCTTTCTTGTTGCTTTCTCATTCAGATTAAGAAATGAATACTTCTTTTTCACAAAATGGAAATGCTAAAAAAATCTTGACAACAAAGAGCCCCCAAAAGAAGCACTTTTAGAAAATGGTTTTGAAATATTAAGGGAAGAACTAGCAGAGTAATGATTGTATGGCACAATAACTTGACCTAAATGAAATGATCCTTGTGGGTGAGGTTTAGCAGAACCTTCGTGTGTTTCAGGATTCTGACAACTTTACAAAGTAAATTTTCACTCCTGTATAGACTAGTCTTGTTTTGTGGTAATTACCTATTGTCAGAAAGTGAGATTAGAAAGGTTCACCTCCCTTTGGTAGAGGAATATAAAATCATGGCCCACCTGCACGTTATCACAGAAGAGGCATTAAAAGCTGTGTTTTCAATCACAAAGTCTTTGCCTCCCATCAGAGATCCTGAGTGTGGAGAAATTTGAAGACAAAATTCTTTATAGTCAGGACAGCAAATTCCCAAGGACTGGCATGTCACCTGGCAAGAACAGGTACCAAGCAGCTCCCCACATTGGTGTGAGCAAGAGTCTTGAGCTCCTTGTTAAAGGAAGAAAAAGACATAGTCAGGAATGTTATTGAACTCTTCTAGATGTTCTCTGAAACGGAAGTACATCATCTAAAGGACTACTGTAAATAATGAAGTAAGCTGGTTATGTTAGTTCAGGAACGTATTTAGGTGAAGGCTGTAATCACCTGCCTATTAAGGTTGCTCTATTTTGAATAGAAAAATACACTTATTTACCTCCCAGACAGCACATAATTTCATCAACTCCATGGGTATTTTTACATCTAATAGAAAGATAAATCTCCAGAGTAGCCCCTCGGTGAGTGTCACTAACTGTATTTATTTCTAAGAGTAGGTCTTAAGCAAACCAGAATGGAGTCCCGCCACTGCCAACCCTACATGGGAATCAATGAGAATGGAAGGCTAGCGCTTTTGGATGAATGGAACGCTAACATTAGTGACAAAGTGTGCTCCAACATGAGATTATGAAAAGCTACTGAAATTGGAATCATAGAATGAATCATAGAATGGTTTGGGTCAGAAGGGACCTTAAAGATCATCTAGTTCCAACCCACCTGCCACAGGCAGAGACACCTTCCACTAGATTATGTTTCTGAAAGCCTCATCCAACCTGGCCTTGAACCCTTCCAGGGAGGGGGCAGCCACAGCTTCTCTGGGCAACCTGTGCCAGGGCCTCACCACCCTCACAGGGAAGAATTTCTTCCTTAGATCTCATCTAAATCTCCCCTCTTTCAGTTTAAAACCATTACCCCTCGTCCTACCCCTACACCCCTGATAAAGAGTCCCTCTCCGCTTTCCTGTAGCCCCTTTCAGTCCTGGGAGGCTGCTCTAACTCTCAACTCTCTCAGCCTGTCCTCACAGGGGGGTGCTCCAGCCCCCCGAGCATCTTCGTGGCCTCCTCTGGCCCTGCTCGAGCAGGTCCTTCTGCTGTTGGTGCCCCCAGAGCTGGACCCAGCACTGCAGGGGGGGTCTCCCGAGAGCGGAGCAGAGGGGGAGAATCCCTCCCTTGCCCTGCTGGCCACAGGTTCTTTCTTTTGTGCATTTTATTTGAGTGTAACCTTAACAAGGTAGCTGTTAAGATGACTAGGTACACAGACAGATGACTAGGTTCTTGGCTTAGGTCTGAGTGATGTCTAGCTGAACAGACAGTGAGTAATTACTGGACATGACACGAAAAACTGCTCAACACAAATAAAACAGTGAGAAGTTGATAGATTTTACAGTAACACTGTGAGGAACAGCTGGATTTCACAAACATTTGAGGGAGAGTTAAGTGAGATGGACAAGCTGCAGACAACTGGGAGTACTGAGGACCTTTGGGGGAGTGGGGTCTTGCAAGGGCAACACTGCTTGGGTAACTATATCAATAATACCATGCAATGGTGGGATGACCTAGGTAAGTATCAGAAATTCTAAATTTGCACATGGATGTAGCAAAAGCGGGACCAGTGATGAAAAAGTAATTAGGGGAGGAGTGCTTATTTGGGAGGACACAAGCAAAAAGAAAGGGAGGGGTCAAGGTGAATGGTGAAGAACAAGCATGGGAAAATGGAGAGAGGGAACACAAAAGGACCCAGTCACACATAAACAAGCTGCTAGTCAGTATGTTTTTCTGTCTGAGCCCTGCACCTGATCACCATAGACATTTTATTAAATCTTGTTGCTATTTTCCGTATTGCCTGGCTCTCGTGTGTGTGTGTGCATGTACGCATGTTGTAATTGTGAGTGAACTTCAGGATGAACTAGCCAGTCAGTAGGAGACCTGCACTTGGAAAGGCCTGAGGTCTGAGCTGTTGACCGTGTAAGGGACTTGGGGTCTGGGCTTAGCTAATAGACAAATTTAAAGCCTATACTAGCATGCAAGTTATCTATGAATGTGATGGGTTCGTGAATCGGAAGAGAAGGGGTGTGTTTGTGTTTTTGCTAGTCACCTTCCATTGTGATCAGCTGGAGAGGAGGAACTGAGTGGTGTGCACGTTTATGGGAGTGCTGTCTGTGTTTATTTGGATGCCAGTAAAAGCATTGCTCTGTGTTAGCCTGTGTGGCTGGCTGTGTTAATGTGGTGGGTGTAGTATATGTATCTGCCTCTTTGCAATACAGGCTCAGCCTCCATACTGGCTGGACCTACAAATGGGAACAGCAGCATCCACATCTGTGGGAACTGAGACAGGACGAATTTCCCGAATCTGACAGTACGGCAGATCTGACTCTAGTAGATTGAGATGGAGAAATGTACTGCATCCCAAAAGCTGCTGGATTCATATGCTCCTCAAAGGTCGTTAACAATGTATGAACAAGGCTAGGAGAGGAAGAAATAATTTACGGTCACCCCTCATGGGGCTGAAGAGCAATTGCTTGTAGTTCCAGGTATGTCAGCTTCTGCTGAAATGAGGAGAAAATGTTGCTGAGTGTTGTTTTGTGTATGGAGTAGGGGGATAGGGAGGGCAGTTTGGTTTTTTTGGTAGGATGGAGAGATCAGGAAAAGGAAAAGGTAGCAAAATCTCTCTCTGTTGGTTTTCCTCCTTTATCCTGGGATAATATGTGGGTGTGTGGCAGGAAAAAACAGGAACGGTAGTGAGTCAGAAATAAAAACCTTCTTTCTATACCAGAAAACCTGCCTGTGATGGAGGTAGAAATGCTTGTTCAATATAGGGAGCTAGGAAGTTGTTCTATGTCTTTAAAAATATTTACTGCATTCTCCAGATTGTCTGTTTAGTTACAGGAGAGATCCACTCTCCTACTGGAAATCACAAAGGAAGAGGTTGAAAATGACACTGCTGGCGAAAGCCAGCTTGTGTGCCTTTGCTTCAGCTTGTACAAAGGGTATCAGTAATTTCTTACTGATGTGTGTATTCTGAAGTTCAGAAGTCAAAACAGTTTGTAGTTAAAAGCAGCAAAATTTTTGAAAGTCACTCACCTGCATTCCAAAGAGCAGTGAGGGTGAAGAGAATGAAGAAAGAAATATCTATGCCAATGAATTCCATACTTTGTCCAGATGATTCAGGATGGCTGATTGTGATAGCCTTTGTGCCTGTTGGGAGAAGCCTTTTATAGAAACACGTGTCCAGAAATAAACAAGATTCTCACTGTTCAAAGGTTTGTTGTAAATTACTGAAGCAAAACAAATCAAAGGAGATGCTCCTTTTCAGAGGTCATCTGATTCAGGAGAAGATGGAGGGGGTGGGAAAGGTATAACTCCCACACATTATTTCAGTAGTTACATTTTTCTGAAATGGAAGGAGATGTGTGTTGTTTTACAAGCATTTCTGCTCCAAAGTTCAGGACCACAGGGTCATTGGCACAAGGTGTATGTTTTAATTTTATTGGAGGAACTAAAACCAGTTATCAGTAAGAAGACCAATAAAGAATAGATGCTGACAGTACAGTTTTGTTCAGGAGATCATGAGACATTGCGAAAGCATGTTTATTGCACAGTATATGTGGGCATGAAGGTTGCAAACAAGAGAGAAAAGAGATTCTGAGGAAGGTATAATTGAAAATGGTAGCATGATGTTAGAGCAATGAAATAGACTACAGAAGCCTTCTGACAGAAGCACAAGGATATTCTGTCAAGGAAGCAGGACAGAGCTGATGCAGTAACAGCTACAGTGTAACTATCTGTTCCACTAGCAGAACAGAAACTTTATGATGGAGGGGTTTTAAGGGATACTGAAAGAATGCAAGGCATACTCCGCTGATCTGGTATGTAAAATATCAGTGCATAAGAACATCCTTAATTATAGTTGGGTAGACGAATCAAGGACAGAATAGAGTCCAGAATAATGACAGGTGAGTTTTGGGAAGCAAGGCTATTCAGACCTAGATAACAGTATCAGTAGTACCATGTAGGACTGCAATTGCCTATAATTTTGGTGTAGATGTGGTGAAACTGGGACCAGCGGTCAAAAAATAATTAGGGGCATATTGTTTATTTGAAAGGCATTCAGGTAAAGAAAAGGATGTGCAATGGCAGCAGTGGGCCAAACTTCAGAAAAAATGGGAGTATAAGATACAGGATCATAGAATAATTCAGGTCAGAAGGGACTTCAGGAGGTTTTTCTTGTCCAATCTCCTGCTCAAAGCAGGTTTAGCTATGAGGTCAGTTCAGGCATCTCAGGGCTTTATCCAGTCTGGCCTTGAAAACCTCCAGGGATGAAGACTGCATGACTTCTCTGGTTCCTCTGTTCCAATGAATGCTTAGCTCTCTTTACCATGAAAAAGTTTCTGCTTATATCAGACCCAAACCTTTCTTGCTCCACTCTGCACCCATTGCTTCTTGTCCTCCCACTGTGCACCACTATGCCTGATTCCATCTTCTCAATAATCACCATGCAGATACCAGAACGCTGCTATTGGCTGCCTCCTGCTCCCACCTGTCACCTTTTCTCCAGGCTGGGAAGGCCATTCCCCTTCCCTCAGCCTCTCCTCATACTGTGAACGTTCCAGCTCTCTCAGCATCTTGGTGGTGCTCTCTTGAACTTGGTCTAGTTGGTCAAGGTCTTGTATTTGCAGAGGCCCAGAACTGGGCGGAGTAGTCTAGATGTGGCCAGACGAGTCCTGCATGAAGATGACAATCGCTTCCCTCAACATCTGGCTGTGCTCCTCATAATACAGCTGAGGATGCTGTTGGCCCTCTTTGCGGCCAGGGCACAGTGATGGCTCATGTTTGGCCTGCTGTCTGCCAGGACCTTCAGGTCCTTTTCTGCAGAGCTGTTCCCCAGCCATGAGCGTTTTTTCCTTCCTAGGCTCATTTGTCCTTGCCGAATTTCTTAAGGTTCCTGCTGGCCAATTCCTGAAGCCTGTCTGGGTTTAGTAAAAAAACAACAGAGGACACCTCTGTGATAGTAGGAATGCAGGGTGCCTACAGATGATAATAAAGCTGATCAGCGAATCCTAAGTCCTCCGGGACAGCAGAGGAAGACCCCTGGGACAACCCACAGGCAACATATATGATTTGTTAGATTTAAGGTCAATAATTAACAGCTTTATAGTTGCATGAAATAGTTTGCATAATCATATAATTATGAAGTAATGTTATTTACCTAGCCATTTTTTTTTTCTGTTTTCCCAAATTCCTCATAATGTGTTCACAAATCAATAAATATTGTAATCAGTTTGGATCAGTTACTTCCAAAGTCTCCCATCTACAAGTGTGAGCATGAAGTAACAGTGCCCCAAGGCCTTTCATTTGATCTCTGTTGTCCCAAGGTGCATAAATTGCTTTTTGGTGCACCTAAGCCCTCCGTTTGCTCTCTGGTCCCCTCATGACGACTCTCCTTTTTTAGGCAGCCCAGGGCTCTCCAGTTAGCTTTCAACAAGCTGCTCTAGAGTGCTTGCGTGCCCGTCTGCTGCCCCTGCAAGCCCCAATTCTCTCGTGAGGTCCGACGGCCGTGCCCGCCCCGCCCCACTCCCGCAGGCGCGGGCTGGAGGCTGCGGGTGGCCGCGTGTAGCCGGCCAGCACGGGTGTTCCGTTAGTACTAGCGGCCCCTCTTTCTCTAAGGGGCTGCAGCTGTACGGCAGGGTTGGGTAGAAGTCTCGGGTGCCACCTGCAGCTGCTGCGAGCTGAGGTCACACGGCCACAACGGAGCTTCTGCCAAGCCCTCCAGTGGGGCCGCAGGGCAGCGTGGAGGAGCTGGGTCTGTGCTTGGAGCTGCGTGCCCCGCCTAGAACAAGGGTCTGCGTGCCCGGGACCGTCCTGGGAAACTTGAGAGAGACAGTGGGGGTGCTGTGGGCGGGCCACGAGAAACGGAGCGAAGGGGCAGCTGAGGCGGCGGCGATCGCAGCGGACCCGGGATCGGGTTCCGGCCGTGCGGGGGGGCGGGCGCGCAGCGTCACGGCTCCTGCGGCTGCGCGCGACGCCTTCCTGTCCCGAGGCATGCTGGGAGCCGCGCGCGGCCGGCCCAGGCTTCTGCTCGGCCGCGTCCGCGCTGCGTGCCGGGAGCGGGAGTGCTGCGGCCCGGGCTGCTGGCCGGCCGCCTCGGCCTGCGCGGCGCGGTGAGCGCGGTGGCCCTTCGGCCCCGGGCCGGGGGTTTGCGTGAGGCCAGGGGCGGGTTTAGGGTTAGGACACAGCCGGAGCAGGGGTACTGCGGCTCTGGCGCTGCGCATGCGCGCTGCCGCTCGCCAGTCCCGGCGATGCGGTGCTGCGGGGCGGTGGCGCCGCGCTCGTCGCTAACTCCCGGTAAGGACACGCCGCCGCCGCCCCCGGTGCGCGCTGTCGACAGGTACTCGGGGCGCAAAGCGCGGAACGGCAGCGTCGGTGCCGCCCCTGGGCAAGAGCCGCCCGCCGGGCGCTGCTGCTGCCGCCTCAGGGGCGAAATGCGGAACCGCAGCCCGACGTTCTCGAGGGCATCGGAGAGGGGATCGAGCACCTTCGGTGGGGGCGGGGTGTCTGAGCCGGTGCGAGCCGAGGGAGCAGCAGAGAGAAGGTGAGCGGGGCCGCGCGGTCGGTCGCCTAGCGGCTGCCGGCGGGGGGTCCGCCTGGTGCGGCGGGACCGGCGGCAGAAGCCGCTCCGGGTCGGGGCCGGGCGGCGGCGGCGCTTCCCGGGGCGGGTGCTGTAGTCACGTGACCGGGGCTTCCGGTCGGCCCTGTTGGCTCCCCGGGGCACGTCGGGAGCTGTAGTTTTTGCGCACTTGGCAGCGCGAGGGGCGGTTTTGTGGCGGGTTCGTGCGGTTTCCCGCGGGCTGCCCGCGGCTCCCCGAGGAGCGGTGTGCCCGTGCCCCAGCAGTGCGCGTGCGCGGTGGGAGGTGGCCGGTGGCCGGTGGGGCTCCGGCCGGGGGCCATCTGCGGCAACAGTGGCCGGTGCTGCTGCTGCCTCTTTCCCTCTTCCAGCGCGGTGCGGCCGCGTAGTGCGCGAGCGAGCGAGGCTGCGTGAGTAGGGGGATCGCGTGGGGGGTGAGGGGGGGCTGTGATGCGCAGGGAACGGGGGTGACTGGGCACCGAGGGGAAACTCGGCCTGTGGGAAAAATGGAAACGTGGCCCTGGGAAAATGACCCTGGAGAGGGGCAGGGCTGCGCTGGGCTTGGAGGGGACGTGGCCGGGCACGGCTCCCCACGGGGGTCCTTCAGCCTGGGGGGTTTGGGGTGCGGCGCTAACGGTGCTGGAGAAAGAAAACCTGAAGCGGCACTAAGGAAGTGATGCCCTGCCTGTGCTGGTGCTGCCCCGCACAGAGGTGGGGCCGGGCCCTCTGCAATTCCCAAGCGCTTCCCAGACCTGCCCGTGGGGCTCTGGGGGTGCAGGGCTGTGGGCTGGCTGCATTCCCCCCCCCACACCCCTCGGCATCGTCCGTGGGGACTGCGGAGGGGGTCAGAGAGCAGACGGGGTGAGCTGTGCTGTGGGCCAGAAATGGAGACAATGTTTTGTGTTCCTGGGGCTTGAGAACAGACGCGTGTGGCTGATTGAGGGGCTCAGAAACAGACGGAGTTGTGTGGCTTTGGGCTCAGAAACAGAGGTCAAGTCGTGCATTTTTGGGACTTGAGAAGAGGCTCAGCAGGCAGGTTTTTGGGCTCAGAAAAAGGCACTAAGGCGGCTGGTTTAGGGGCCAAAAGCAGAATGCAGTTTGGCTGGTTTTGCAGGCAGGTGAGAGGCGGAGGGGTGTGGGAGGGCCCTGGGGGCTGCAGGGGAAAGGAGGGGGTGGGGGTTGGGGTGGCATGGGACCCCGAAGCTTGGGAGGCCGGCATGCACCAGGCCAAACTCCACGTCTGCGGTGGTCTCTGGGGGGAAACGCGCTTTTCAGACCCTACGTGCCCTCTTCGAGTTCAGCAATTCTTTGTACACTGCTTAGAATAATTATGACCTGATTAATAATACAAAGTAATGAATGATTGGAGAATGTGCAAGGAGGATGTTTATTCCTAATACTCAAGCTCTGACAGTGATTGATTTACAGCCTTGTCAAAGCCCAGGCTGTTGCCGGTAGCTGGACCTGTGAGGAGAAAGAGCTGAAATCAAGCGGAGTTTCAGTGCAGAGCTGAAGCGTCACCGAGCCAGACCCGCAGCCAGCAGGAGCTGGAACGAGACAGGGTGTCCGCTGTCTGGAGCCGGCATTAGCCAGAGCCACGATTCTCTGCGGCTGTGGGGAGCAGGAGCTGCGCTCAGCCGGGGTGTCGACTGGCTGCAGCATCCCTTGGCTCGACGGCGGAGGCTCCTCAAAGAGGGCAGGATTTGAGGCGAGTTGGTGAGAGAGAGGAGCAGCAGGGTAGGAGCCATAGAGCGAGGGATGGCTTCTGAGTACAACGGATGCTTTATCTCTCTGGTTTTCTGGCTTCCACGGGAGATGCTGGCTGCAACACCTGCTCTTTGGGGGCAGCACGGCACTTCCCAGGAGGGTGCTGTTGCGGTAGAGGTCAGTGCTGGCTGGCGTGTTGGTGACTGGCGGCGCTCTGTCTTGCAGGTGATGGAGAGGAACCTGGTGAATGCAGGAGCATCCCAGTGAGATGATGTGCTCCTGATGAGGATGGATTCTGGAGCGTGCTCTCTGAAAGGTAAGTCAAGGGCCAAAAGCTGTGGGTAGGGTAGGGCCAGCAGAGGCTCTACCATCAGGGCTGTGGAGAGGGCTATTTAGGCTTCCTTAAGTGTGGGGGAAGAGAGCAGGGTCTGTCCCACAGGATGTGAATGTTCTGGCCTGTGTCTGTGTCCTCATGTCATTTGTGGTGTCTGTGTTCTGTCTTGTATGCGGTGCCTTCCCCACGTCTCTGTGGTGCCCCGTGGGCTCTCTGCATGGCGCATGCACCTTGGTAGGTGTCCATAGGGTCTCGGATGCCTTGCTGCTTTGGAAAAGAGCCCGTTGAGCACTCCCCATCTCGTGAGTGGAGCTTACAGCGTCTTTTGCATCACAGATGTTTGTGGAGGGTTGCCTTTGCGGAGGAGATCTGGGCCAGAATGACAGCTCTGCTCTTCAAAGTTCTGTTTCCATAGAGGTCCCTCCCCTACAGCACTTCACACCCACGTCCTTATGGGCCTCGGCCTTAAAGCCCGGCTCCTCCCACGTCAGTATTGCACTGCAGCACTCGCTGTTGGATTTGACCACGCCTTGCTTTGCAGGGCTTTGTGTTCTGCAGGTGACACAGGGCCGTCTGGATCCCCAGAGCCAATCCTGGAGCGAGGTTTGCCGGAGCGTACAAACGCAAGCGAAGGAGGGGCAGGAGCGGGGCCCGTTGCGAAACATCTTCCTTGGCTCCCGGTTAGGAAGGCTGACACCGTGGGGGTGTGTGGAGCAGTGATGCTGCCGAGGCGCACGGTGAGGCACTTTCAGGGGTGGGTTTAGAATGGGGGTGATCTGCCACTGTGGCAGGTGGGCAGTGGAACGGATGTTTGGAGTGAGGGGTGGATCAAGTGGATGTTGAATGAGCATCAGTTTCTGAATGTGTCTAACCTCGTGTGTGTGAATTTTTTTTCATTTCAGGTTGTATTTAATGTTGAGATAGTAAATGTTTTTTTTAAAATTGTATTTAAAAAAAAGCCCAGCTGGGGGTTTGTATCTCTCTTACTCAGACAGAACCTTTCCTCAGGCTTTCTCTGTGCCCCAGAGCTTTCTTACAGTCTTCACTGTTGTCTTGGATGTCTCCATTCAGTCACTCATCCCCTGAGGACATCTGTACGTTGCTGGAACGCCTTGACTTTTTCACCGTGTCCCAGAGCCGCCTTCTGTCTCTCTTTCAGTCTCAGCACCCTGCTCGTGCTGTCATCACGCCTACTGAGGCCAACCTCGTGCCCCGTAGCCCTCTTCTGGCACCGTGGTGTGCTCTGCACCCTTCTTCCTCCCTGAGACCCTTTCCTGATGCTACCTTTCATCTGCAGAACGCTCGCATTGTCCTCTGTGCTAGCTAGGATACCTACCTGGTCCCCTGAGGACATCTGTAGTTTCTTCAAATCCCCTCTGGACTTCTTCGTCATGTCCTTGAGCATTCTTTTGGCTGTCCTCCATTGCTACTGTCATGATGCCTCCTGAGGTCTTGGATGATCCCTGCAGCACACTTTTAGCCCTGTAAGTCTCCTCTGGACTTGTTTTGTCGCAATAGCACCTCTCCTAAGATCTCTGTTCCCAAAAAAGAGCGTTCTTTTTCTTCTTTATGCCACCTAGGATGCCTCCTGAGACCTTCTTTGTGTACCACAGCCCTGTCTTGCCTCTGTATCGGACTTGAATTCTCTCTCATTCCCTCAGAAACCCATCCTCAGGTGTGTTTGTACCTCAGAGCACTCTTAATCATCCTCTCTGCCATCTAGGGTGTCTCCATTTGGTCCTGGCCTCCTGATGACATCTGTACTGTTCAAATCCCCTCCAGACTTCCTCCTCATGTCCCTGAGCCTTCTTTGGTACCTTTGGCCCAATCAGGACCTCTCTAAGGGTGTCATGATGCCTATCGATGCCTTCAAGGTTGCCCCTAGCAGACTTTTAGCTTTGTAGCAGACCTCACAGCCATCTCATTCCCTCAGAGGACTTCCCGAGTGTTCCTGCTATCTGTGACCCAGCCCAGTCAGTCTGTCCTCTCTTCCCTCTAGCCGTGCCTCTGTTCGTTCCCTGGCCCTCTGATGACGTGTTTCCTTGGTTCAGATCCCCTCGGGATTTAATCATCATGTCCCCAATCCTTTTTCTGTCTCTCTGGCTCCCTCGGGACAGTTCTCCTCCCAGTCACGATGCCTCCCAAGACCTTCCTTGTGGTCCGGTTCTGTCCTGTAGCACTTCAGGTGGGGCCATCTTTGAGCCACACACGAACTCATTTGTTCCTCTGTGCTAGCCAGGATTCCGTGTTTAGTTCCCAGCCACCCAAGACCATCTGTACTCTGCTCAGGTGATCACCCGAGTTCCTCCTGGTTGTCCCTCAGCCTTCGTTTATCCATCAGCCCCGCCCCCACGATCCCTCTCCTCACAGCCGCAGTGCCTGCTGAGACCTCCCTCGATCTCCGCAGCACCTTGAGACACTCGATCTCCTTTTCTCTCTCTCTCGTTCTGTCAGAGCCTCCCTCCTTTCTTTGCTGTGCAGCGCTCCTTTTTCTTTCTCTGCCATCGAGGGTGTCTCCATTTGGTTGTTCTCTCAGTCATCTGTAGTTTGCCCAGATGCCCTCCTGAGACTCCAGGGCCCTCGCTGTGTCTGCAAGGCTTCTTTTCTTATCCTGCCCCCTCCTAACTCCTCTACTCTGTATAACAGTGTCTTCTGAGTCCTTTTGCGTACTCCACCGCACTCTTGTGGCACTTTAGCTCCCTTTGGATTTTGTTTTTTGGCGCTCTTCAGAGCACTCTTCTCTTACTCTGGCGTGTCAGCCTGCACACGTATGTGGGTTGGAACTGCCCTGCCTGGGGGCACAGCGATGTCGGTCAGGGGAAGAATAGCACTAAGAGTCTAGTTAATGTTGATTTGCCTGGACTGATTAGGTACAGCCCCCTCAGAGCAAGCAGCCCTCAGCAGCAGGCAAGGATGTCAAGGGGATGACCGGAGCTATCTGGGAGAGGCTGCGGGAGTGGTAGTTGAACAGATGGAATCTCAAAGGTGTTAAGGCTTGTGTGTGTAGGGCTTAATGCTGTTTTGTTTTTATGTTTTTTTTAATGGCAGGCTGTAATGAGACCCTAGACGGTGTTCCTACATGGAGTCAAGAACTCTGGAATTGTTAAGCTGTCACTCAGCATCCTAAAAATTTTTTTCAGATCCAGAGGGACAATATATGCACCAAGGAGTGACAGAGGCAGCGAGCAGAGCACTGTAAGAAGGTGGGTCAGCGTGTGATGTTGGAGGAGTAGATGTGACTGTTTGCTACGTGACTAGCTTATTGGTTTGGTTTTTTTTTCTTTTTATTTTGAAGGTGCAAAGCAATGAGCAAAGCAGGATATCGGCACCGGAGGTGTCTCGGGCAAGGTGAGACGAGTGGGCTGAAGTAGCAGTTATTTTTCAGGTGTCATACTATTGGTGAAGCTAGAAGCATCTCCTGTTGTCTGTGTCTAACAGGTGGTACCCAGGCCTCGACGTGGCGACCGGTAAATGTCAGAGGCAGGGTGGGTGAGCGGCTAAGGTAACGGGGCAGGAGATGGCAGTCGGTGGGGGCAGGCTGTAGGTTCAGCTTGTGCCTCTCGCTTTGGTTTTTGCAGGTGCCACATGTAGGCTGGGAGGGGCGAAGCCGCGTGCCGCTGAGCAGTCCAGGACAGTGAGGCGGTTGTCGGCTGGGTCAGGGTTTTCATGCAGAGAATCAAGTGGCAGCTCGATGAAGCATTTCTCTTTGGTTTTGCAGGTGCCGTGCAGGCTGCCTTTGGAATCGGATGAGTGTTTGAGGTGAGCTGGGTAGTAGAGAGGAGGAGCACGGGGCTGGTGATTTCTCACAAGCACAGTGGTAGCTCTCTGTCTTTTGGTATCGTAGGTGCCACGGGCCACGCTGGCCGCAGCGTCCGACACTGGACTCTGCGCAGAGCAGCTGAGCGGAAAGCCCCGTGGCTGTTGAGGTGGAGGGTGTTGTGGCAGAGGTGTGTCAGCTGACGTGATGCTGACTGCTGGCACTGTTTTTTTTTTTGCAGATGATGAAGAGGAACCTGGCAGCTGTAGGAATATCCTGGTTAGCTGATGCGGTTTTTGTTGAGGATGGATTCAGACCTCCGGCCCTCTGACAGCTGAGTTGAGAGATCAGGGACCCGCTGCCCTACAGTGTCTAATCTTGACTTCAGTTAGAAAGAGACTTTACAAAATGGAAACCTTTCTCAAGGAAGTTTCATTTTATGAACTTCCCATCAGAATGGATCTTCAGAGATGATGTATTTGGCAGTAGTACTCTTGGGCGGTGCAGCTGGCCCGACGTCCCTGCTAATTATGGAACACACCAAATCCCCCTCCCCTCATCAAGTTGTACGTGTGTATTTTGGAGATAGACAGTCTAATGGTATCAGCTCACAGCTGGGCGAGTTCAGGGAATGCAAAAGGAAAATCAAATACTTACACATCTAATAAAAACGCTTCTATAAGCATATGCCCACCTTGACACTAAAGAGTGAAGGACTGAGCTTTATTCTTTATTCTTTGTTTTACCCTTTAAAGTTTTACACTTCACTTCTGATTTTATTGACCCAGCAAGCAGGATGTGCAGCAGCAGCAGCAGCGCAAGGGCCGCAGCGGATCCATCAGCCGTAGGTTGTGATGACGGTATGACCTCGTCCCGCAGCCTCGCAGGGTTCCCTCCCTGCAGCCCTGCTGTGAGGACGGGATGAGACATTCTGATACCAGCAAGAGCGTTTGCTTTTATGGGCAGAATGTGCTCGGGATCGTATCGATCGGCCTTGCTGGTGATTTCAGGAGTTGAAATCGCTCTGGCCTTGCCAGGGTGTGTTGTATGTGGAGCTGATCTCTTCCCAGAGCGTCCTCCCCGAGCTCCACTGCTATCCTGTCCCTTATTCTGATGGAACTTTCTTCTGTGTTATATTTTCAAGATGCCGGAATAGGATTTGGGCTTTTTGTTTTTCAGGTGTGTTGTTGTCAGTGTCTCCTGATGCTCGAAGGGTCCCCCGGGCCAGGTTTGCCTGGCGGCCGTTAACCCCTTGACAGCAGGGACAGCCCTCTGTCACTGCCACGGCGCAAAAATGCCCCAAGCACCCTGATTCTGGGTCTACAGTGGGAGGAAAAAACTCTTCAATTTGGGGCTACTGGGAAAGCCAAACCTGCCTGGATTGGTGCAGCCGGAGAACAGAAAACCCATTTTCATGCACAAAACCAAAAATCACCAATTTTGATGTGGAAAAGTGCTGAAAAAAACCGGAGTATTTCGGAAAAGCACAAAACCCCCAGGTTTTGTATTACAGAAATAAAAAAAAAACAAACCCAGACCCAATTTGAGGAAAATCTGGGGTGAGATGCCGGCTGTTTGAGGGCATTGCGGGGGGTTCTCTGGTGAGGATTATCCAGTACGGGTCAGTTTTCCAGAGTGGATCATCTGTTGGGGTTGACCCAGGTGAGTGGTTAAAAATCGCTTATTCCAGTGCGGCGATCGGTCGTGCCCGCTAGGGCGGGTGCGTTCGTGCTCGTTGCTGCCACGGTGTGGCCAAAAGCGGATATTGCAGACCGGAATTCTCATTCTCTCTCTCTCTCTCTCTCTCTCTCTCTCTCTCTCTCTCTCTCTCTCTCTCTCTCTCACACACACACCCACCCCCACCCCCCATACCCCCCCACACACCCAGCGCGCGGATGTGCGGCTCCTGGATCGGCCCCGCTCCCCCGCCCACACTGGCTCCGCCCCCCGCACCCAGCGCGCTATTGACTCCGCCCCCCGCCCACGCTGGCTCCGCCCAGCGCGCATGCGCGGCTCCTGGATCCGCCCCCGCCAGGCGCGCATGCGCGGCTCCTGGCTCCTCCCCCGTTCAGGCTGGCTCCGCCCCTCGCCCACGCTGGCTCCGCCCCCCCGCCCAGCACGCATGCGCGGCTACTGGATCCGCTCCCCGCCCACGGTGGCTCCGCCCCCCGCTGACGATGGCTCCGCGCCCCGTTCAGCGTGCACGCGCGGCTCCTGGATCCGCACCCCGTCCACGCTGGCTCCGCCCCCCACACAGCGTGCATGCGCGGCTCCTGGCTCCGCCCCCGTCCACGCTGGCTCCGCCCCCGCCTAGCGCGCACGCGTGGATCCTGGCTCCGCCCCCGTCCACGCTGGCTCCTCCCCCCGTCCAACGCGCATGCGCGGCTCTTGGCTCCGCCCCACCGCCCACGCTGACCCCGCCCCCGCCCAGCGCGCGTGTGCGGCTCTTGGCTCCGCCCCCCGCCCACGCTGGCTCCGCCCCCGCCCAGCGCGCATGCGCGGCTCCTGGCCCCGCCCCCGCCCAGCACGCATGCGCGGCTCCTGGATCCGCCCCCCCCCCCGCCCACGCTGGCTCCGCCCCCCGCCCAGCACGCATGCGCGGCTCCTGGATCCGCCCCACCCCCCCCCCCCGCCCACGCTGGCTCCGCCCCCCCACCCGGCACGCATGCGCGGCTCCTGGCTCCGCCCTCCGCCCGCGCTGGCTCCGCCCCCCGTCCAGCACGCATGCGCGGCTCCTGGCTCCTCCCCCGTCCAGGCTGGGTCCGCCCCTCGCCCACGATGGCTCCGCCCCCGCCCAGCACGCATGCGCGGCTCCTGGCTCCGCCCCGCCCCCCAGCCCACGCTGGCTCCGCCCCCCCGCCAGGAGCGCATGCGCGGCTCCTGGATCCGTCCCCCCCGCCCACGTTGGCTCCGCCCCCTGCCCAGCACGCACGCGCGGCTCCTGGCTCCGCCCCCGCCTACAATGGCTCCGCCCCCCGCCTAGCACGCATGCGCGGCTCCTGGCTCCGCCCCGCCTATGCTGGCTCCGCCCCCGCCCAGCACGCATGCGCGGCTCCTGGCTCCGCCCCCGCCTACGCTGGCTCCGCCCCCCCGCCCAGCACGCATGCGCGGCTCCTGGCTCCGCCCTCCGCCCGCGCTGGCTCCGCCCCCACCCAGCACGCATGCGCGGCTCCTGGCTCCTCCCCCGTTCAGGCTCGCTCCACCCCCTCGCCCACGATGGCTCCGCCCCCGCCCAGCACGCATGCGCGGCTCCTGGCTCCGCCCCACCGCCCACGCTGACCCCGCCCCCGCCCAGCGCGCATGCGCGGCTCCTGGCTCCTCCCCCGTTCAGGCTCGCTCCACCCCTCGCCCACGCTGGCTCCGCCCCCGCCCAGCACGCATGCGCGGCTCCTGGCTCCGCCCCACCGCCCACGCTGACCCCGCCCCCGCCCAGCGCGCGTGTGCGGCTCTTGGCTCCGCCCCCCGCCCACGCGGCCTCCGCCCCCGCCCAGCGCGCATGCGCGTCTCCTGGCTCCGCCCCCGCCCAGCACGCACGCGCGGCTCTTGGCTCCGCCCCCCGCCCGCGCTGGCTCCGCCCCACCCGCCCAGCACGCATGCGCGGCTCTTGGCTCCGCCCCACCGCCCACGCTGACCCCGCCCCCGCCCAGCGCGCGTGTGCGGCTCTTGGCTCCGCCCCCCGCCCACGCGGCCTCCGCCCCCGCCCAGCGCGCATGCGCGGCTCCTGGCTCCGCCCCCGCCCAGCACGCACGCGCGGCTCCTGGATCCGCCCCCCCACGCTGGCTCCGCCCCCCCGCCCGGCACGCATGCGCGGCTCCTGGCTCCGCCCCCGCCTACGCTGGCTCCGCCCCCCGCCCAGCACGCATGCGCGGCTCCTGGCTCCGCCCCCCTACCAGGCGAGCATGCGCGGCTCCTGGCTCCGCCCCACCTATGCTGGCTCCGCCCCCACCCAGCACGCATGCGCGGCTCCTGGCTCCTCCCCCGTTCAGGCTGGCTCCGCCCCTCGCCCACGCTGGCTCCCCCCCGCCAGGTGCGCATGCGCGGCTCCTGGCTCCGCCCTCCGCCCGCGCTGGCTCCGCCCCCGCCCGGCGCGCATGCGCGGCTCATGGCTCCGCCCCCCCGCCCATACTGCCTCCGCCCCCGCCCAGCGCGCATGCGCGGCTCCTGGCTTCGCCCCCGCCTACACTGCCTCCGCCCCCGCCCAGCGCGCATGCGTGCCTCCTGGTTCCGCCCCCGCCCCCGCTGACTCCTCCCCCGCCCAGCGCGCATGCGCGGCTCTTGGCTCCGCCCCTACTGGCTCCGCCCCCACTGGCTCCGCCCCCCACCCGGCGCGCATGCTCATCTGCGTCCCCAGGACTGGAGGACTGGCAGCTCATAGTAGACGAGTTCGCAGGGCTGAGGGGCACTTTAGGCGTTTAATAACGGTCTTGGTCGCTATAGTTACCGGGGGGGGTGGGGGGGGTAGCGTGGGCCGGGCTGGAGGAGCCCCCGGGGCGGGCAGTGAGGCTGCAGGAGCAGCCCATCCCTGTCCGGGGCGGTGCTGGAGGAGGAGCCGGTGCGAGCCGGGGGAGCAGCAGAGAGAAGGGGAGGGGGGCCGCGCGGTCGGTCGCCTGGCGGCTGCCGGGAAAACCGCGACGGGGCGGGGGCCGCGCGGTGCGGCGGGACCGGGGGCAGAAGCCCCTCCGCGGCCGGGCCGGGCGGTAGCGGCGCTGCCCGGAGCCGCGCTGTGGCGCGCGGGGCTGCGTTTGGCCGGGCTTG
Source organism: Strix uralensis (assembly GCF_047716275.1). Classification (NCBI taxonomy): domain Eukaryota; kingdom Metazoa; phylum Chordata; class Aves; order Strigiformes; family Strigidae; genus Strix; species Strix uralensis. The sequence goes on from NC_133988.1 coordinate 18,200,147, forward strand.
TAAGAGCTGAGAGACACCCGCGTATTCTTTTAGGGGGAGGACTGGAGCTACAGAAGAAGAAGGGAGGAGAGAAGGAGAAAGAAGGGTCGGAAGTGCTAAATTTCCTTGGCAGCCCTGAGAGCGAGAGCTGTGGTGAGTCCTGGGACCACGGGGTCCTGTTGCCCCCTGAGTGCATGTGAGCCCTCCCCTGTTGCCCTCTCTATTCCACACTGATGTGATTTTTTTTTTTTTTGCTTCCCTTTACCTCTGCTCTCCTCTCTTCTGTCCTGCTCCCTCTCCTTCTTTCTCTCTCTTCTTCTAGCTCTGCCTTTTTCTCTCCATGATACTGTCCTGCTGCTTCTCCTTCTTTTTTTTTCATTCTCTGTCTTGCTCCTGCAGCCTAGCGCTGGTTTTTTCCTTTTCCCATTCTTTGTCCTGATTGGCATCGATCCCTTTTCTCCCACAACTTCTCTGGCCTGTTCCCACTCATTCTTTTTCTCTCTGTGTCTGCACGTGCCGCTATGTGTCCTTGACTGTCTATTGCCCTACCCCCTTCTCCATCTCTATCTCTTTGTCTTGCTCACCGACGCCCACCCCCCTAATTCTCCCTGTCCCCGTCCTCCACCCTCTTCACCTCACCCTCTCTCGGACCCTTTGTGCTGCTCCCTGCCTCGGCTATTGATTGCTTCATGTGTCCTATGCGTCCCTGTCTTTTCTCATGCTCCACCTCTCTGTCATTCTCTTTGTTGCTTTTGTTGGTTCCAGGCCGGCATCCTGCTCTGTATCCCTCTCCCTTCCGCAGTCGTCTCTTGCTCTCTGGCTCCCTGTCCCTCACCTCTCTTCTAGATGCCTCTGTCCTGCCTCCTCTGTTTTCTGATCCCTCTGGCCTGCTACCCATCGCTGGCTTGGCGTTCTTTCTCCACCTCTCTGCCTTGGTCCTGTCCCTCTCCTCATCTCTCGGTTCCTGCTGTTCCTTTCTCCATCACTGCCTCGCTGCCTGTCCCTTTTCTCTTCTTCTCTCTGTCCTCCATCCTCTCCCAAACATTTTGCCTGTAGAGCTCCATACCACTGCCCGTCCCATTGTTTCTTGCTATATCCCCCTGCCCAGCTCAGTGTCCCGTTATTTCTTGTGTGGTGCTCCCTGGCTCTTTTCAAATCCTGCAGCCCAGCCATGGTTTTAATCTCTCCCTCTAGTTGTCCTGATCTGTGCAGGTTTTTCTCTCTCTTATCTCCTCAACCACTCCAGCTTGTTCTGTACCTTTTGTGCCTTCTGGTGGTTCACCCCTCCCCTTTCCCAAGTGATTGTGGTCAGGGTGGTGGGTGGAGCCTGGGGTATATAAACCACAGCCTCTCCTCAGGGTGGTTATTCTGCTCTTGGGCCTCTCTGAGGTCAGTGCTCTAGTGGTCCTTGTGTAAATAGCAGCTTTTGAGCTGTCAGAGCTCTCTGGGCAGGTGTGTTTTGATAATCACAGAAATAGAGCTACCCAAGGTAAGAGTTTCAGGATCAGTCAAGGTTCAGCAGCATATATAAGAGGAGGTGCAGTGGCACATAGTGGTTTATTTTCAGGTAAGTAATTTTGTATTAAGTGGTGGCAGGTGTGTGTGTTTAAGATGGCTTAATAGCATATGTGTTGTATTTTCCTGGCTTTTCTGACTTTATTGAAGATGGGAGTTTGTTTTTTTCCCTAGTATTGCTGTACACATTGTAAGTTGTTGATATCATCTGTCTAAATAGGACCAAAGATGAGATAATGTAACAAGGGTTAGAATGAGCATCTTGTGTGCATTTGTATATGGAATTTTAGCATTTCTCCGAAAAGGGGCAGGGATGTAAGGTGCAGGGTCTTTCAGGGTACGGGATGGCTCATTTCCTTTCCTAATTCCCTGCAGAGAACCATGTTGTTTTGCAGGTGCTGTGTAGGCAGCCTTTGGAATAGGATGAGCATTTGAAGTGAGCTGGGGTAGTAGAGAGGAGGAGCACAGCCCCAGTGTTTTCACACAAGTACAACTACGATGTTTTGTCTTTTGATGTCATAGGTGCCACAAGCGATGATCGCCGTAGTGTCCAACACCGAAACCGGTACGGAGCAGGTGAGCAGAAAGTCTGATGCTTTTGAGAAGGAGCGTGTTGCAGAAGAGGGCTGTGTCAGCCAACACGGTGCTGACTCCTGGTGCTGTTTTTGTGCAGATGATGAAGAGGAACTGTGGCAACAGGCATGGACTCCCGAAGAAATCCAGAGGGAAGAAGAGAGAGAGAGTTTATTGTTACAATGATACATGCTTATGCTCTCGGATGCTGTCGGTAAAGCTCTTACTTCATAGTTAACAAATCAGCAATTAGACAGCTATCAACCTTTTCTCCTATCAGCATAAGACCACTCTAACACACGCTGTGCCGACCAATCACCCTTGTAATAAACCATTGTAACAAGTTCAACAAGGCAGATACGTTAAGCTTGAATGGTTTGTAAATGTCAAACCATAATATCCTGCTGTCTGAAATACTGTTAAAAAAAAAAAGAATGTGGTACCCTGTATGGATCTGAAATGATTTGTGATCACTATAACCTATATTATGATTATGATGAATGTTTGAATATATACGGGTAAAATATTAAGTGTGCTGTTCTCTTGGAACAATGGAACCTTTCCTAAAAACCCCCACCTAGAGCTAATATGTAACCCTTTCCTAAAAACCCCCACCCAAAGACAACATGTAACTGCTGCTTGAAAAGGCCCGCTGAAAGACGGGATCATGAGGCTGCCGAAAGATCCAATAGGAGAAAAATGCGCCAAGAGACCAAGGCTTCGAGACTTTCAAAAAAGACCCAAATAAGGAGAAGGGCGCATACCCCAACAACTCAACACCAAAGAAGGAGAAGGACGATGGTACAAGAGTATAAAAGACGCTGCTTTTTAGAACTTGGTGTGCGTGTGGCAGAGTTACAGCTCTCTGCGCACCCATCGCTGCTTTACCTATTGCTTCCTACCCTAAATGGATTGAACCAAATAAAATTATATATTTTTTTTAAAGAAATGGCTTCGCGTGATTACAACACCCTCTCGTTCATGCGCTGTTCTCGCGGTACCATATTCTCACAGTCCAGTACTTTTCCACAGTTTAGTGTTGCAGCTGTCAGTTGTTTTCCCCTGCCACCTTGGCATAGCTCAACAGTCTCTTATCTTTCATCCAAGGCTTGTTTTTCATCAAAGCCTAGCACTTTCTCAGAGGCTGTGCAAGGCTGGCAGGCCAATGCCTCCCACAAGGAACCTGGTGTCCATAGGACTATCCAGGTTAGCTGATGTGGTTGTTGTAGAAAAATGGCTTCAGACTCCCAGCCCCCAGATAAGTTGAGGGACTGGTGGTTGGGAGAGGTCTCTGGGGTGAGCCCAAGGTTGGGAATTGCAGGGAGGAGTTTTCAAGTTAGCATAGGTGAGAGGACTGTCCAGGAACAGTGCCTTTTGGGCAGGGAAAAGGTGCAGGTGACCTTTCTGCACAAGACTGCCATGTGTCAGGCAGGGCAGTTCCAGCCTATGGCTGTGTTGTTGTGTAGTTCATGTTTTCCTTTTTATGTGTCCTAGAGATTACTTGGGTCACGACATCCTTGTTGCTCTTTGCATTGAAGTAACACAGCGTGTGCTTCAGACACCATCCCTCGGGGCTTGAATGCTTGTAGTCATTGACACAGTGCCGGTTGGGTGCTTTTTTTTATTTCATCACAAGCTTAAAGCGTGGATAGGTGTGGAAGTTTCAGGTCGGTCTGCTTCTGCAGCATTGTTCCAGGCTGCATTAACATCTCTGGTCTCGAGCAGTCCAATTTTGTAAAGACGTTTCCTGAGAGTTCTACCCTGCATCCTTACATGCTTAGATCTTGAAGTAAGGTGTCTTGCACATGCCTCATCCCAGTTGCTCCTACCTGTTTTTGTCTCAGGCCACAGCGTTTGGCACTTCTCAGCCCACCATGGATTATTCCTCATGGCCTCCCATGTCTTCTCATATGGCACATTCTCTGGCTGAGGGGGTCATTGTAAGAGACCTTGTTTTAATGTATCTGACACAGCATTTGTCTTGTATGTGTGCGGTGTAGGTCTGTGCCTGTTTATGTCTGGGTTGGAGTTGGTCTGCCTGGGGGCACAGCAGTGATAACTGGGTGGGAGTATAGAGGGAAGTGGAGGCCACAAAAAGTGGTGGCCGAAAAGGGGTGGGAGGCTGGTGAGAAGTAGAGGCCAGAAGAAATTGGAGGCTGAAAATGAGTGGGAGGCCAAAAAGGGGTGGGAGGCCAAAAAATGGTGGGAGGCTGGTGAGAAGTAGAGGCCAGAAAAAATTGGAGGCCAAAAAGGTGTGGGAGGTCGATAAATGGTGGGAGGCAGGAGAGAAGTAGAGGCCAGAAAAAATTGGAGGGCGAAAAGGGGTGGGAGGCCAAAAAGGGGTGGGAGGCTGGACAGAAGTAGAGGCCAGAAAAAATTGGCGGCCGAAAATGAGTGGGAGGCCAAAAAGGGGTGGGAGGCCGAAAAAATGGTGGGAGGCTGGTGAGAGGTAGAGGCCAGGAAAAATTGGAGGCCGAAAAGGGGTGGGCGGGATAAAAGGGGTGGGAGGCCGAAAAATGGTGGGAGGCTGGAGAGAATTCGAGGCCAGAAAAATTGGAGGCCAAAATGAGTGGGACGCCAAAAAGGGGTGGGAGGCTGGTGATAATTAGAGGCCAGAAAAAATTAGAGGCTGAAAAGGGGTGGGAGGCTGGTGAGAAGTAGAGGCCAGAAAAAATTGGCAGCCAAAAATGAGTGGGAGGCCAAAAAGGGGTGGGAGGCCGAAAAATGGTGGGAGGCTGGTGAGAAGTAGAGGCCAGAAAAAATTAGAGGGTGAAAAGAAGTTGGAGGCCTATAAGGGGTGGGAGACTGGAGACAAGTAGAGGCCAGAAAAAATTGGCGGACAAAAATCAGTTGGAGGCCAAAAAAGGGTGGGAGGCCGATAAATGGTGGGAGGCTGGAGAGAAGTAGAGGCCAGAAAAAATTGGAGGCCGAAAAGGAGTGGGAGGCCGAAATGGGGTGGGAGGCCAAAAAAGGGTGGGAGGCTAGAGAGAAGAAGAGGCCAGAAAAAATTGGAGGCCGAAAAGGAGTGGGAGGCCAAAAAGGGGTGGGAGGCTGGAGAGAAGTAGAGGCCAGAAAAAATTGGCAGCCGAAAATGAGTGGGAGGCCAAAAGGGGGTGGGAGGCCGAAAAATGGTTGGATGCTGGTGAGAGGTCAAGGCCAGAAAAATTTAGAGCCCGAAAAGGAGTGGGAGGCCAAAAAAGGGTGTGAGGCTGGAGAGAAGGAGAGGCCAGAAAATATTGGAGGCCGAAAAGGTGTGGGAGGCCAAAAAATGGTGGGAGGCTAGAGATAAGTAGAGGCTAGAAAACATTGGAGGCCAAAAAGTGGTGGGAGGCCGAAAACGGGTGGGAGGCTGGAGAGAAGTAGAGGCCAGAAAAAATTGGAGGCCGAAAAGAAATGGGAGGCCAAAAAGGAGTGGGTAACTGGTGAATAGTAGAGGCCAGAAAAAAATCAGACGTCGAAAAGAGGTGGGAGGGCAAAAAGGGGTGGGAGGCCATAAAAGGGTGGGAAGCTGGAGAGAAGTAGAGGCTAGAAAAAATTGGAGGCCGAAAAGGAGTGGGAAGCCAAAAAGGATGTGGGAGACCGGTGAATAGTGGAGGCCAGAAAAAATTAGAAGCCGAAAAGGGGTGGGAGGCCGGAAAGGGGTGGGAGGCTGGTGAGAAGTAGAAGCCAGAAAAAATGGAGGCTGAAAATGAGTGGGAGGCCAAAAAGGTGTGGGAGGCCGAAAAATGGTGGGAGGCTGGTAAGAAGTAGAGGCCAGAAAAAATTGGAGGCCAAAAAGGTGTGGGAGGCCGACAAATGGTGGGAGGCTGGAGAGAAGTAGAGGCCAGAAAAAAATGGCAGCTGAAAATGAGTGGGAGGCCAAAAGGGGGTGGGAGGCCGAAAAATGGTGGGAGGCTGGAGAGAAGTAGAGGCCAGAAAAAATTAGAGGTCGAAAAGGTGTGGGAGGCCAAAAAATGGTGGGAGGCTGGAGAGAAGTAGAGGCCAGAAAAAAATGGCAGCTGAAAATGAGTGGGAGGCCAAAAGGGGGTGGGAGGCCGACAAATGGTGGGAGGTTGGAGAGAAGTAGAGGCCAGAAAAAATTAGAGGTCGAAAAGGTGTGGGAGGCCAAAAAATGGTGGGAGGCTGGAGAGAAGTAGAGGCTAGAAAATATTGGAGGCCGTAAAGGGGTGGGAGGCCAAAAAAGGGTGGGAGGCTGGAGAGAAGTAGAGGCCAGAAAAAATTGGCGGCCAAAATGAGTGGGAGGCCAAAAAGGAGTGGTAGACCGGTGAAAAGTAGAGGCCAGAAAAAATTACAAGCCGAAAAGGGGTGGGAGGCCAAAAAGGGGTGGGAGGCTGGTAGAGAAGTAGAGGCCAGAAAAAATTGGAGGTCAAAATGAGTGGGAGGCCAAAAAGGGGTGGGAGGCTGGTGAGAAGTAGAGGCCAGAAAAAATTGGCAGCCGAAAATGAGTGGGAGGCCAAAAGGGGGTGGGAGGCCGAAAAATGGTGGGAGGCTGGAGAGAAGTAGAGGCCAGAAAAAATTGGAGGCCAAAAAGGTGTGGGAGGCCGACAAATGGTGGGAGGTTGGAGAGAAGTAGAGGCCAGAAAAAATTAGAGGTCGAAAATGTGTGGGAGGCCGAAAAATGGTGGGAGGGTGGAGAGAAGTAGAGCCAGGAAATATTGGAGGCCGAAAAGGGGTGGGAGTCCAAAAAAGGGTGGGAGGCTGGAGAGAAGTAGAGGCCAGAAAAAATTGGCAGCCGAAAATGAGTGGGAGGCCAAAAGGGGGTGGGAGTCCAAAATGGGGTGGGAGTCCAACAAAGGGTGGGAGGCTGGAGAGAAGTAGAGGCCAGAAAAAATTGGAGTCCGAAAAGGAGTGGGAGGCCAAAAAGGAGTGGGTGACCTGTGAATAGTAGAGGCCAGAAAAAATCAGAAGTCGAAAACAGGTGGGAGGCCAAAAAGGTGTGGGAGGCCAAAAAAGGGTGGGAGGCTGGAGAGAAGTAGAGGCCAGAAAAAATTGGAGGCCGAAAAATGAGTGGGAGGCCAAAAAGGGGTGGGAGGCTGGAGAGAAGTAGATGCCAGAAAAAATTGGCGGCCAAAATGAGTGGGAGGCCAAAAAGGAGTGGGAGACCGGTGAATAGTAGAGGCCAGAAAAAATTAGAAGCCGAAAAGTGGTGGGAGGCCGAAAAGGGGAGGGAGGCCAAAAAATGTTGGGAGGCTGCAGAGAAGTAGAGGCTAGAAAAAATTGGAGGCTGAAAAGGGGTGGGAGGACAAAAAGGAGTGGGAGGCCAAAAAGGTGTGGGAGGCCGAAAAATGGTGGGAGGCTGGAAAGAAGTAGAGGCTAGAAAAAATTGGAGGCCGAAAAGGAGTGGGAGGCCAGAAAGGAGTGGGAGACCGGTGAATAGTAGAGGCCAGAAAAAATTAGCAGCCGAAAAGTTGTGGGAGGGCAAAAAGGGGTGGGAGGGCAAAAAAGGGTGGGAGGTTGGAGAGAAGTAGATGCCAGAAAAAATTGGCGGCCAAAATGAGTGGAGGCCAAAAAGGGGTGGGAGGGATAAAAGGGGTGGGAGGCCGAAAAATAGTGGGACGCTGGAGAGAAGTAGAGGCTAGAAAATATTGTAGTCCGAAAGGGGTGGGAGGCCAAAAAAGGAGTGGGAGACCGGTGAATAGTAGAGGCCAGAAAAAATTGGCAGCCGAAAAGGGGTGGGAGGCCGAAAAGGGGTGGGAGGCAAAAAAAGGGTGGGAGGCTGGAAAGGAGTAGAGGCCAGAAAAAATTGGAGGCTAAAAAGGAGTGGGAGGCCAAAAAGGGGTGGGAGGCCAGAAAGGGGTGGGAGGCTGGAGAGAAGTAGAGGCCAGAAAATATTGGAGTTCGTAAACGTGTGGTAGGCCATAAAAACTGGGGAGGCTGGTGAGAAGTAGAGGTTAAAAAAATTGGTGGCCGAAAACTGGTGGGAGGCCATAAAAAGGGTGGGAGGCTGGAGAGAATTAGAGGCCAGGAAATATTGGAGGTCGAAAACGTGTGGGAGGCCATAAAAAGGTGGGAGGCTGGTGAGAAGTAGAGACCAGAAAAAATTGGAGGCCGAAAAGGGATGGGAGGCCAAAAAGGAGTGAAAGAACGGTGAATAGTAGAGGCCAGAAAAAACTAGAAGCCGAAAAGGGGTGGGAGGACGAAAAGGGGTGGGAGGCTGGTGAGAAGTAGAGGCCAGAAAAAATCGGCAGCCAAAAATGAGTGGGAGGCCAAAAAGGGGTGGGAGGGATAAAAGGTGTGGGAGGGCGAAAAATGGTGGGAGGCTGGCGAGAAGTAGAGGCTAGAAAAAATTGGAGGCCGAAAAGGGGTGGGAGGCCATAAAAGGGTGGGAGGCTGGAGAGAAGTAGAGGCCAGAATAAATCGGAGGCCGAAAAGGAGTGGGAGGCCGAAACAGGGTGGGAGGCCAAAAAAGGGTGGGAGGCTGGAAAGGAGTAGAGGACAGAAAGAATTGGAGGCTAAAAAGGAGTGGGAGGCCAAAAAGGGGTGGGAGTCCAGAAAGGGGTGGGAGGCTGGGGAGAAGTAGAGGCCTGAAAAAATTGGAGGCCAAAAAGCTGTGGGAGGCCGACAAATGGTGGGAGGCTGGAGAGAAATAGAGGCCAGAAAAAATTAGAGGTCGAAAAGGGGTACGAGGCCAAAAAGGGGTGGGAGGCTGGTGAGAAGTAGAGGCCAGAAAAAATTGGAGGTCGAAAAGGAGTGGGAGGCCAAAAAGGAGTGGGAGACGCGTGAATAGTAGAAGCCAGAAAAAATTAGAAGCCGAAAAGGGGTGGGAGGCCGGAAAGGGGTGGGAGGCTGGAGAGAAGTAGAAGCCAGAAAAAATTAGAGGCTGAAAAGGGGTGTGAGGCTGGTGAGAAGTAGAGGCAAGAAACAATTGGCAGCCAAAAATGACTGGGAGGCCAAAAAGGGGTGGGAGGCCGAAAAATGGTGGGAGGCTGGTGAGAAGTAGAGGCCAGAAAAAATTGGAGGCCAAAAAGGTGTGGGAGGTCGATAAATGGTGGGAGGCTGGAGAGAAGTAGAGACCAGAAAAAATTGGCTGCCGAAAATGAGTGGGAGGCCAAAAAGGGGTGGGAGGCCGAAAAATGGTGGGAGGCTGGTGAGAGGTAGAGGACAGAAAAATTTAGAGGCCGAAAAGGAGTGGGAGGCCAAAAAAGGGTGGGAGGTTGGAGAGAAGTAGAGGCCAGAAAAAATTGGAGGCCAAAATGAGTGGGAGGCCAAAAAGGGGTGGGAGGCTGTTGAGAAGTAGATGCCAGAAAAAATTGGCAGCCGAAAAGAAGTGGGAGGCCAATAAGGGGTGGGATGCCAAAAAAGGGTGGGAGGCTGGAGAGAAGTAGAGGCCAGAAAGAATTGGAGGCTAAAAAGGAGTGGGAGGCCAAAAAGGGGTGGGAGGCCAGAAAGGGGTGGGAGGCTGGTGAGAAGTAGAGGCCAGAAAAAATTGGAGGCCGAAAAATGAGTGGGAGGCCAAAAAGGGGTGGGAGGCTGGAGAGAAGTAGATGCCAGAAAAAATTGGCGGCCAAAATGAGTGGGAGGCCAAAAAGGAGTGGGAGACCGGTGAATAGTGGAGGCCAGAAAAAATTAGAAGCCGAAAAGGGGTGGGAGGCCGGAAAGGGGTGGGAGGCTGGTGAGAAGTAGAAGCCAGAAAAAATGGAGGCTGAAAATGAGTGGGAGGCCAAAAAGGTGTGGGAGGCCGAAAAATGGTGGGAGGCTGGTAAGAAGTAGAGGCCAGAAAAAATTGGAGGCCAAAAAGGTGTGGGAGGCCGACAAATGGTGGGAGGCTGGAGAGAAGTAGAGGCCAGAAAAAAATGGCAGCTGAAAATGAGTGGGAGGCCAAAAGGGGGTGGGAGGCAGAAAAATGGTGGGAGGCTGGTGATAATTAGAGGCCAGAAAAAATTGGAGGCCAAAAAGGTGTGGGAGGCCGACAAATGGTGGGAGGTTGGAGAGAAGTAGAGGCCAGAAAAAATTAGAGGTCGAAAAGGTGCGGGAGGCCAAAAAATGGTGGGAGGCTGGAGAGAAGTAGAGGCTAGAAAATATTGGAGGCCGTAAAGGGGTGGGAGGCCAAAAAAGGGTGGGAGGCTGGAGAGAAGTAGAGGCCAGAAAAAATTGGCGGCCAAAATGAGTGGGAGGCCAAAAAGGAGTGGTAGACCGGTGAAAAGTAGAGGCCAGAAAAAATTACAAGCCGAAAAGGGGTGGGAGGCCAAAAAGGGGTGGGAGGCTGGTAGAGAAGTAGAGGCCAGAAAAAATTGGAGGTCAAAATGAGTGGGAGGCCAAAAAGGGGTGGGCGGCTGGTGAGAAGTAGAGGCCAGAAAAAATTGGCAGCCGAAAATGAGTGGGAGGCCAAAAGGGGGTGGGAGGCCGAAAAATGGTGGGAGGCTGGAGAGAAGTAGAGGCCAGAAAAAATTGGAGGCCAAAAAGGTGTGGGAGGCCGACAAATGGTGGGAGGTTGGAGAGAAGTAGAGGCCAGAAAAAATTAGAGGTCGAAAATGTGTGGGAGGCCGAAAAATGGTGGGAGGGTGGAGAGAAGTAGAGCCAGGAAATATTGGAGGCCGAAAAGGGGTGGGAGTCCAAAAAAGGGTGGGAGGCTGGAGAGAAGTAGAGGCCAGAAAAAATTGGCAGCCGAAAATGAGTGGGAGGCCAAAAGGGGGTGGGAGTCCAAAATGGGGTGGGAGTCCAACAAAGGGTGGGAGGCTGGAGAGAAGTAGAGGCCAGAAAAAATTGGAGTCCGAAAAGGAGTGGGAGGCCAAAAAGGAGTGGGTGACCTGTGAATAGTAGAGGCCAGAAAAAATCAGAAGTCGAAAACAGGTGGGAGGCCAAAAAGGTGTGGGAGGCCAAAAAAGGGTGGGAGGCTGGAGAGAAGTAGAGGCCAGAAAAAATTGGAGGCCGAAAAATGAGTGGGAGGCCAAAAAGGGGTGGGAGGCTGGAGAGAAGTAGATGCCAGAAAAAATTGGCGGCCAAAATGAGTGGGAGGCCAAAAAGGAGTGGGAGACCGGTGAATAGTAGAGGCCAGAAAAAATTAGAAGCCGAAAAGTGGTGGGAGGCCGAAAAGGGGAGGGAGGCCAAAAAATGTTGGGAGGCTGCAGAGAAGTAGAGGCTAGAAAAAATTGGAGGCTGAAAAGGGGTGGGAGGACAAAAAGGAGTGGGAGGCCAAAAAGGTGTGGGAGGCCGAAAAATGGTGGGAGGCTGGAAAGAAGTAGAGGCTAGAAAAAATTGGAGGCCGAAAAGGAGTGGGAGGCCAGAAAGGAGTGGGAGACCGGTGAATAGTAGAGGCCAGAAAAAATTAGCAGCCCAAAAGTTGTGGGAGGGCAAAAAGGGGTGGGAGGGCAAAAAAGGGTGGGAGGTTGGAGAGAAGTAGATGCCAGAAAAAATTGGCGGCCAAAATGAGTGGAGGCCAAAAAGGGGTGGGAGGGATAAAAGGGGTGGGAGGCCGAAAAATAGTGGGACGCTGGAGAGAAGTAGAGGCTAGAAAATATTGTAGTCCGAAAGGGGTGGGAGGCCAAAAAAGGAGTGGGAGACCGGTGAATAGTAGAGGCCAGAAAAAATTGGCAGCCGAAAAGGGGTGGGAGGCCGAAAAGGGGTGGGAGGCAAAAAAAGGGTGGGAGGCTGGAAAGGAGTAGAGGCCAGAAAAAATTGGAGGCTAAAAAGGAGTGGGAGGCCAAAAAGGGGTGGGAGGCCAGAAAGGGGTGGGAGGCTGGAGAGAAGTAGAGGCCAGAAAATATTGGAGTTCGTAAACGTGTGGTAGGCCATAAAAACTGGGGAGGCTGGTGAGAAGTAGAGGTTAAAAAAATTGGTGGCCGAAAACTGGTGGGAGGCCATAAAAAGGGTGGGAGGCTGGAGAGAATTAGAGGCCAGGAAATATTGGAGGTCGAAAACGTGTGGGAGGCCATAAAAAGGTGGGAGGCTGGTGAGAAGTAGAGACCAGAAAAAATTGGAGGCCGAAAAGGGATGGGAGGCCAAAAAGGAGTGAAAGAACGGTGAATAGTAGAGGCCAGAAAAAACTAGAAGCCGAAAAGGGGTGGGAGGACGAAAAGGGGTGGGAGGCTGGTGAGAAGTAGAGGCCAGAAAAAATCGGCAGCCAAAAATGAGTGGGAGGCCAAAAAGGGGTGGGAGGGATAAAAGGTGTGGGAGGGCGAAAAATGGTGGGAGGCTGGCGAGAAGTAGAGGCTAGAAAAAATTGGAGGCCGAAAAGGGGTGGGAGGCCATAAAAGGGTGGGAGGCTGGAGAGAAGTAGAGGCCAGAATAAATCGGAGGCCGAAAAGAAGTGGGCGGCCAATAAGGGGTGGGAGGCTGGAGAGAATTAGAGGCCAGAAAAAATTGGCGGCCAAAAATGAGTGGGAGGCCAAAAAGGGGTGGGAGGCCGATGAATGGCAGGAGGTTGGAGAGAAGTAGAGGCCAGAAAAAATTGGAGGCCGAAAAGGAGTGGGAGGCCGAAACAGGGTGGGAGGCCAAAAAAGGGTGGGAGGCTGGAAAGGAGTAGAGGACAGAAAGAATTGGAGGCTAAAAAGGAGTGGGAGGCCAAAAAGGGGTGGGAGTCCAGAAAGGGGTGGGAGGCTGGGGAGAAGTAGAGGCCTGAAAAAATTGGAGGCCAAAAAGCTGTGGGAGGCCGACAAATGGTGGGAGGCTGGAGAGAAATAGAGGCCAGAAAAAATTAGAGGTCGAAAAGGGGTACGAGGCCAAAAAGGGGTGGGAGGCTGGTGAGAAGTAGAGGCCAGAAAAAATTGGAGGTCGAAAAGGAGTGGGAGGCCAAAAAGGAGTGGGAGACGCGTGAATAGTAGAGGCCAGAAAAAATTAGAAGCCGAAAAGGGGTGGGAGGCCGGAAAGGGGTGGGAGGCTGGAGAGAAGTAGAAGCCAGAAAAAATTAGAGGCTGAAAAGGGGTGTGAGGCTGGTGAGAAGTAGAGGCAAGAAACAATTGGCAGCCAAAAATGACTGGGAGGCCAAAAAGGGGTGGGAGGCCGAAAAATGGTGGGAGGCTGGTGAGAAGTAGAGGCCAGAAAAAATTGGAGGCCAAAAAGGTGTGGGAGGTCGATAAATGGTGGGAGGCTGGAGAGAAGTAGAGACCAGAAAAAATTGGCTGCCGAAAATGAGTGGGAGGCCAAAAAGGGGTGGGAGGCCGAAAAATGGTGGGAGGCTGGTGAGAGGTAGAGGACAGAAAAATTTAGAGGCCGAAAAGGAGTGGGAGGCCAAAAAAGGGTGGGAGGCTGGTAAGAAGTAGAGGCCAGAAAAAATTGGAGGCCAAAATGAGTGGGAGGCCAAAAAGGGGTGGGAGGCTGTTGAGAAGTAGATGCCAGAAAAAATTGGCAGCCGAAAAGAAGTGGGAGGCCAATAAGGGGTGGGATGCCAAAAAGGGTGGGAGGCTGGAGAGAAGTAGAGGCCAGAAAGAATTGGAGGCTAAAAAGGAGTGGGAGGCCAAAAAGGGGTGGGAGGCCAGAAAGGGGTGGGAGGCTGGTGAGAAGTAGAGGCCAGAAAAAATTGGAGGCCGAAAAATGAGTGGGAGGCCAAAAAGGGGTGGGAGGCTGGAGAGAAGTAGATGCCAGAAAAAATTGGCGGCCAAAATGAGTGGGAGGCCAAAAAGGAGTGGGAGACCGGTGAATAGTGGAGGCCAGAAAAAATTAGAAGCCGAAAAGGGGTGGGAGGCCGGAAAGGGGTGGGAGGCTGGTGAGAAGTAGAAGCCAGAAAAAATGGAGGCTGAAAATGAGTGGGAGGCCAAAAAGGTGTGGGAGGCCGAAAAATGGTGGGAGGCTGGTAAGAAGTAGAGGCCAGAAAAAATTGGAGGCCAAAAAGGTGTGGGAGGCCGACAAATGGTGGGAGGCTGGAGAGAAGTAGAGGCCAGAAAAAAATGGCAGCTGAAAATGAGTGGGAGGCCAAAAGGGGGTGGGAGGCAGAAAAATGGTGGGAGGCTGGGGAGAAGTAGAGGCCAGAAAAAATTGGAGGCCAAAAAGGTGTGGGAGGCCGACAAATGGTGGGAGGTTGGAGAGAAGTAGAGGCCAGAAAAAATTAGAGGTCGAAAAGGTGCGGGAGGCCAAAAAATGGTGGGAGGCTGGAGAGAAGTAGAGGCTAGAAAATATTGGAGGCCGTAAAGGGGTGGGAGGCCAAAAAAGGGTGGGAGGCTGGAGAGAAGTAGAGGCCAGAAAAAATTGGCGGCCAAAATGAGTGGGAGGCCAAAAAGGAGTGGTAGACCGGTGAAAAGTAGAGGCCAGAAAAAATTACAAGCCGAAAAGGGGTGGGAGGCCAAAAAGGGGTGGGAGGCTGGTAGAGAAGTAGAGGCCAGAAAAAATTGGAGGTCAAAATGAGTGGGAGGCCAAAAAGGGGTGGGAGGCTGGTGAGAAGTAGAGGCCAGAAAAAATTGGCAGCCGAAAATGAGTGGGAGGCCAAAAGGGGGTGGGAGGCCGAAAAATGGTGGGAGGCTGGAGAGAAGTAGAGGCCAGAAAAAATTGGAGGCCAAAAAGGTGTGGGAGGCCGACAAATGGTGGGAGGTTGGAGAGAAGTAGAGGCCAGAAAAAATTAGAGGTCGAAAAGGTGTGGGAGGCCAAAAAATGGTGGGAGGCTGGAGAGAAGTAGAGGCTAGAAAATATTGGAGGCCGTAAAGGGGTGGGAGGCCAAAAAAGGGTGGGAGGCTGGAGAGAAGTAGAGGCCAGAAAAAATTGGCGGCCAAAATGAGTGGGAGGCCAAAAAGGAGTGGTAGACCGGTGAAAAGTAGAGGCCAGAAAAAATTACAAGCCGAAAAGGGGTGGGAGGCCAAAAAGGGGTGGGAGGCTGGTAGAGAAGTAGAGGCCAGAAAAAATTGGAGGTCAAAATGAGTGGGAGGCCAAAAAGGGGTGGGAGGCTGGTGAGAAGTAGAGGCCAGAAAAAATTGGCAGCCGAAAATGAGTGGGAGGCCAAAAGGGGGTGGGAGTCCAAAATGGGGTGGGAGTCCAACAAAGGGTGGGAGGCTGGAGAGAAGTAGAGGCCAGAAAAAATTGGAGTCCGAAAAGGAGTGGGAGGCCAAAAAGGAGTGGGTGACCTGTGAATAGTAGAGGCCAGAAAAAATCAGAAGTCGAAAACAGGTGGGAGGCCAAAAAGGTGTGGGAGGCCAAAAAAGGGTGGGAGGCTGGAGAGAAGTAGAGGCCAGAAAAAATTAGAGGTCGAAAATGTGTGGGAGGCCGAAAAATGGTGGGAGGGTGGAGAGAAGTAGAGCCAGGAAATATTGGAGGCCGAAAAGGGGTGGGAGTCCAAAAAAGGGTGGGAGGCTGGAGAGAAGTAGAGGCCAGAAAAAATTGGCAGCCGAAAATGAGTGGGAGGCCAAAAGGGGGTGGGAGTCCAAAATGGGGTGGGAGTCCAACAAAGGGTGGGAGGCTGGAGAGAAGTAGAGGCCAGAAAAAATTGGAGTCCGAAAAGGAGTGGGAGGCCAAAAAGGAGTGGGTGACCTGTGAATAGTAGAGGCCAGAAAAAATCAGAAGTCGAAAACAGGTGGGAGGCCAAAAAGGTGTGGGAGGCCAAAAAAGGGTGGGAGGCTGGAGAGAAGTAGAGGCCAGAAAAAATTAGAGGTCGAAAATGTGTGGGAGGCCGAAAAATGGTGGGAGGGTGGAGAGAAGTAGAGCCAGGAAATATTGGAGGCCGAAAAGGGGTGGGAGTCCAAAAAAGGGTGGGAGGCTGGAGAGAAGTAGAGGCCAGAAAAAATTGGCAGCCGAAAATGAGTGGGAGGCCAAAAGGGGGTGGGAGTCCAAAATGGGGTGGGAGTCCAACAAAGGGTGGGAGGCTGGAGAGAAGTAGAGGCCAGAAAAAATTGGAGTCCGAAAAGGAGTGGGAGGCCAAAAAGGAGTGGGTGACCTGTGAATAGTAGAGGCCAGAAAAAATCAGAAGTCGAAAACAGGTGGGAGGCCAAAAAGGTGTGGGAGGCCAAAAAAGGGTGGGAGGCTGGAGAGAAGTAGAGGCCAGAAAAAATTGGAGGCCGAAAAATGAGTGGGAGGCCAAAAAGGGGTGGGAGGCTGGAGAGAAGTAGATGCCAGAAAAAATTGGCGGCCAAAATGAGTGGGAGGCCAAAAAGGAGTGGGAGACCGGTGAATAGTAGAGGCCAGAAAAAATTAGAAGCCGAAAAGTGGTGGGAGGCCGAAAAGGGGAGGGAGGCCAAAAAATGTTGGGAGGCTGCAGAGAAGTAGAGGCTAGAAAAAATTGGAGGCTGAAAAGGGGTGGGAGGACAAAAAGGAGTGGGAGGCCAAAAAGGTGTGGGAGGCCGAAAAATGGTGGGAGGCTGGAAAGAAGTAGAGGCTAGAAAAAATTGGAGGCCGAAAAGGAGTGGGAGGCCAGAAAGGAGTGGGAGACCGGTGAATAGTAGAGGCCAGAAAAAATTAGCAGCCCAAAAGTTGTGGGAGGGCAAAAAGGGGTGGGAGGGCAAAAAAGGGTGGGAGGTTGGAGAGAAGTAGATGCCAGAAAAAATTGGCGGCCAAAATGAGTGGAGGCCAAAAAGGGGTGGGAGGGATAAAAGGGGTGGGAGGCCGAAAAATAGTGGGACGCTGGAGAGAAGTAGAGGCTAGAAAATATTGTAGTCCGAAAGGGGTGGGAGGCCAAAAAAGGAGTGGGAGACCGGTGAATAGTAGAGGCCAGAAAAAATTGGCAGCCGAAAAGGGGTGGGAGGCCGAAAAGGGGTGGGAGGCAAAAAAAGGGTGGGAGGCTGGAAAGGAGTAGAGGCCAGAAAAAATTGGAGGCTAAAAAGGAGTGGGAGGCCAAAAAGGGGTGGGAGGCCAGAAAGGGGTGGGAGGCTGGAGAGAAGTAGAGGCCAGAAAATATTGGAGTTCGTAAACGTGTGGTAGGCCATAAAAACTGGGGAGGCTGGTGAGAAGTAGAGGTTAAAAAAATTGGTGGCCGAAAACTGGTGGGAGGCCATAAAAAGGGTGGGAGGCTGGAGAGAATTAGAGGCCAGGAAATATTGGAGGTCGAAAACGTGTGGGAGGCCATAAAAAGGTGGGAGGCTGGTGAGAAGTAGAGACCAGAAAAAATTGGAGGCCGAAAAGGGATGGGAGGCCAAAAAAGGGTGGGAGGCTGGAGAGAAGTAGAGGCCAGAAAAAATTGGCGGCCAAAATGAGTGGGAGGCCAAAAAGGAGTGGTAGACCGGTGAAAAGTAGAGGCCAGAAAAAATTACAAGCCGAAAAGGGGTGGGAGGCCAAAAAGGGGTGGGAGGCTGGTAGAGAAGTAGAGGCCAGAAAAAATTGGAGGTCAAAATGAGTGGGAGGCCAAAAAGGGGTGGGAGGCTGGTGAGAAGTAGAGGCCAGAAAAAATTGGCAGCCGAAAATGAGTGGGAGGCCAAAAGGGGGTGGGAGTCCAAAATGGGGTGGGAGTCCAACAAAGGGTGGGAGGCTGGAGAGAAGTAGAGGCCAGAAAAAATTGGAGTCCGAAAAGGAGTGGGAGGCCAAAAAGGAGTGGGTGACCTGTGAATAGTAGAGGCCAGAAAAAATCAGAAGTCGAAAACAGGTGGGAGGCCAAAAAGGTGTGGGAGGCCAAAAAAGGGTGGGAGGCTGGAGAGAAGTAGAGGCCAGAAAAAATTAGAGGTCGAAAATGTGTGGGAGGCCGAAAAATGGTGGGAGGGTGGAGAGAAGTAGAGCCAGGAAATATTGGAGGCCGAAAAGGGGTGGGAGTCCAAAAAAGGGTGGGAGGCTGGAGAGAAGTAGAGGCCAGAAAAAATTGGCAGCCGAAAATGAGTGGGAGGCCAAAAGGGGGTGGGAGTCCAAAATGGGGTGGGAGTCCAACAAAGGGTGGGAGGCTGGAGAGAAGTAGAGGCCAGAAAAAATTGGAGTCCGAAAAGGAGTGGGAGGCCAAAAAGGAGTGGGTGACCTGTGAATAGTAGAGGCCAGAAAAAATCAGAAGTCGAAAACAGGTGGGAGGCCAAAAAGGTGTGGGAGGCCAAAAAAGGGTGGGAGGCTGGAGAGAAGTAGAGGCCAGAAAAAATTGGAGGCCGAAAAATGAGTGGGAGGCCAAAAAGGGGTGGGAGGCTGGAGAGAAGTAGATGCCAGAAAAAATTGGCGGCCAAAATGAGTGGGAGGCCAAAAAGGAGTGGGAGACCGGTGAATAGTAGAGGCCAGAAAAAATTAGAAGCCGAAAAGTGGTGGGAGGCCGAAAAGGGGAGGGAGGCCAAAAAATGTTGGGAGGCTGCAGAGAAGTAGAGGCTAGAAAAAATTGGAGGCTGAAAAGGGGTGGGAGGACAAAAAGGAGTGGGAGGCCAAAAAGGTGTGGGAGGCCGAAAAATGGTGGGAGGCTGGAAAGAAGTAGAGGCTAGAAAAAATTGGAGGCCGAAAAGGAGTGGGAGGCCAGAAAGGAGTGGGAGACCGGTGAATAGTAGAGGCCAGAAAAAATTAGCAGCCCAAAAGTTGTGGGAGGGCAAAAAGGGGTGGGAGGGCAAAAAAGGGTGGGAGGTTGGAGAGAAGTAGATGCCAGAAAAAATTGGCGGCCAAAATGAGTGGAGGCCAAAAAGGGGTGGGAGGGATAAAAGGGGTGGGAGGCCGAAAAATAGTGGGACGCTGGAGAGAAGTAGAGGCTAGAAAATATTGTAGTCCGAAAGGGGTGGGAGGCCAAAAAAGGAGTGGGAGACCGGTGAATAGTAGAGGCCAGAAAAAATTGGCAGCCGAAAAGGGGTGGGAGGCCGAAAAGGGGTGGGAGGCAAAAAAAGGGTGGGAGGCTGGAAAGGAGTAGAGGCCAGAAAAAATTGGAGGCTAAAAAGGAGTGGGAGGCCAAAAAGGGGTGGGAGGCCAGAAAGGGGTGGGAGGCTGGAGAGAAGTAGAGGCCAGAAAATATTGGAGTTCGTAAACGTGTGGTAGGCCATAAAAACTGGGGAGGCTGGTGAGAAGTAGAGGTTAAAAAAATTGGTGGCCGAAAACTGGTGGGAGGCCATAAAAAGGGTGGGAGGCTGGAGAGAATTAGAGGCCAGGAAATATTGGAGGTCGAAAACGTGTGGGAGGCCATAAAAAGGTGGGAGGCTGGTGAGAAGTAGAGACCAGAAAAAATTGGAGGCCGAAAAGGGATGGGAGGCCAAAAAGGAGTGAAAGAACGGTGAATAGTAGAGGCCAGAAAAAACTAGAAGCCGAAAAGGGGTGGGAGGACGAAAAGGGGTGGGAGGCTGGTGAGAAGTAGAGGCCAGAAAAAATCGGCAGCCAAAAATGAGTGGGAGGCCAAAAAGGGGTGGGAGGGATAAAAGGTGTGGGAGGGCGAAAAATGGTGGGAGGCTGGCGAGAAGTAGAGGCTAGAAAAAATTGGAGGCCGAAAAGGGGTGGGAGGCCATAAAAGGGTGGGAGGCTGGAGAGAAGTAGAGGCCAGAATAAATCGGAGGCCGAAAAGAAGTGGGCGGCCAATAAGGGGTGGGAGGCTGGAGAGAATTAGAGGCCAGAAAAAATTGGCGGCCAAAAATGAGTGGGAGGCCAAAAAGGGGTGGGAGGCCGATGAATGGCAGGAGGTTGGAGAGAAGTAGAGGCCAGAAAAAATTGGAGGCCGAAAAGGAGTGGGAGGCCGAAACAGGGTGGGAGGCCAAAAAAGGGTGGGAGGCTGGAAAGGAGTAGAGGACAGAAAGAATTGGAGGCTAAAAAGGAGTGGGAGGCCAAAAAGGGGTGGGAGTCCAGAAAGGGGTGGGAGGCTGGGGAGAAGTAGAGGCCTGAAAAAATTGGAGGCCAAAAAGCTGTGGGAGGCCGACAAATGGTGGGAGGCTGGAGAGAAATAGAGGCCAGAAAAAATTAGAGGTCGAAAAGGGGTACGAGGCCAAAAAGGGGTGGGAGGCTGGTGAGAAGTAGAGGCCAGAAAAAATTGGAGGTCGAAAAGGAGTGGGAGGCCAAAAAGGAGTGGGAGACGCGTGAATAGTAGAGGCCAGAAAAAATTAGAAGCCGAAAAGGGGTGGGAGGCCGGAAAGGGGTGGGAGGCTGGAGAGAAGTAGAAGCCAGAAAAAATTAGAGGCTGAAAAGGGGTGTGAGGCTGGTGAGAAGTAGAGGCAAGAAACAATTGGCAGCCAAAAATGACTGGGAGGCCAAAAAGGGGTGGGAGGCCGAAAAATGGTGGGAGGCTGGTGAGAAGTAGAGGCCAGAAAAAATTGGAGGCCAAAAAGGTGTGGGAGGTCGATAAATGGTGGGAGGCTGGAGAGAAGTAGAGACCAGAAAAAATTGGCTGCCGAAAATGAGTGGGAGGCCAAAAAGGGGTGGGAGGCCGAAAAATGGTGGGAGGCTGGTGAGAGGTAGAGGACAGAAAAATTTAGAGGCCGAAAAGGAGTGGGAGGCCAAAAAAGGGTGGGAGGCTGGTAAGAAGTAGAGGCCAGAAAAAATTGGAGGCCAAAATGAGTGGGAGGCCAAAAAGGGGTGGGAGGCTGTTGAGAAGTAGATGCCAGAAAAAATTGGCAGCCGAAAAGAAGTGGGAGGCCAATAAGGGGTGGGATGCCAAAAAGGGTGGGAGGCTGGAGAGAAGTAGAGGCCAGAAAGAATTGGAGGCTAAAAAGGAGTGGGAGGCCAAAAAGGGGTGGGAGGCCAGAAAGGGGTGGGAGGCTGGTGAGAAGTAGAGGCCAGAAAAAATTGGAGGCCGAAAAATGAGTGGGAGGCCAAAAAGGGGTGGGAGGCTGGAGAGAAGTAGATGCCAGAAAAAATTGGCGGCCAAAATGAGTGGGAGGCCAAAAAGGAGTGGGAGACCGGTGAATAGTGGAGGCCAGAAAAAATTAGAAGCCGAAAAGGGGTGGGAGGCCGGAAAGGGGTGGGAGGCTGGTGAGAAGTAGAAGCCAGAAAAAATGGAGGCTGAAAATGAGTGGGAGGCCAAAAAGGTGTGGGAGGCCGAAAAATGGTGGGAGGCTGGTAAGAAGTAGAGGCCAGAAAAAATTGGAGGCCAAAAAGGTGTGGGAGGCCGACAAATGGTGGGAGGCTGGAGAGAAGTAGAGGCCAGAAAAAAATGGCAGCTGAAAATGAGTGGGAGGCCAAAAGGGGGTGGGAGGCAGAAAAATGGTGGGAGGCTGGGGAGAAGTAGAGGCCAGAAAAAATTGGAGGCCAAAAAGGTGTGGGAGGCCGACAAATGGTGGGAGGTTGGAGAGAAGTAGAGGCCAGAAAAAATTAGAGGTCGAAAAGGTGCGGGAGGCCAAAAAATGGTGGGAGGCTGGAGAGAAGTAGAGGCTAGAAAATATTGGAGGCCGTAAAGGGGTGGGAGGCCAAAAAAGGGTGGGAGGCTGGAGAGAAGTAGAGGCCAGAAAAAATTGGCGGCCAAAATGAGTGGGAGGCCAAAAAGGAGTGGTAGACCGGTGAAAAGTAGAGGCCAGAAAAAATTACAAGCCGAAAAGGGGTGGGAGGCCAAAAAGGGGTGGGAGGCTGGTAGAGAAGTAGAGGCCAGAAAAAATTGGAGGTCAAAATGAGTGGGAGGCCAAAAAGGGGTGGGAGGCTGGTGAGAAGTAGAGGCCAGAAAAAATTGGCAGCCGAAAATGAGTGGGAGGCCAAAAGGGGGTGGGAGGCCGAAAAATGGTGGGAGGCTGGAGAGAAGTAGAGGCCAGAAAAAATTGGAGGCCAAAAAGGTGTGGGAGGCCGACAAATGGTGGGAGGTTGGAGAGAAGTAGAGGCCAGAAAAAATTAGAGGTCGAAAAGGTGTGGGAGGCCAAAAAATGGTGGGAGGCTGGAGAGAAGTAGAGGCTAGAAAATATTGGAGGCCGTAAAGGGGTGGGAGGCCAAAAAAGGGTGGGAGGCTGGAGAGAAGTAGAGGCCAGAAAAAATTGGCGGCCAAAATGAGTGGGAGGCCAAAAAGGAGTGGTAGACCGGTGAAAAGTAGAGGCCAGAAAAAATTACAAGCCGAAAAGGGGTGGGAGGCCAAAAAGGGGTGGGAGGCTGGTAGAGAAGTAGAGGCCAGAAAAAATTGGAGGTCAAAATGAGTGGGAGGCCAAAAAGGGGTGGGAGGCTGGTGAGAAGTAGAGGCCAGAAAAAATTGGCAGCCGAAAATGAGTGGGAGGCCAAAAGGGGGTGGGAGTCCAAAATGGGGTGGGAGTCCAACAAAGGGTGGGAGGCTGGAGAGAAGTAGAGGCCAGAAAAAATTGGAGTCCGAAAAGGAGTGGGAGGCCAAAAAGGAGTGGGTGACCTGTGAATAGTAGAGGCCAGAAAAAATCAGAAGTCGAAAACAGGTGGGAGGCCAAAAAGGTGTGGGAGGCCAAAAAAGGGTGGGAGGCTGGAGAGAAGTAGAGGCCAGAAAAAATTAGAGGTCGAAAATGTGTGGGAGGCCGAAAAATGGTGGGAGGGTGGAGAGAAGTAGAGCCAGGAAATATTGGAGGCCGAAAAGGGGTGGGAGTCCAAAAAAGGGTGGGAGGCTGGAGAGAAGTAGAGGCCAGAAAAAATTGGCAGCCGAAAATGAGTGGGAGGCCAAAAGGGGGTGGGAGTCCAAAATGGGGTGGGAGTCCAACAAAGGGTGGGAGGCTGGAGAGAAGTAGAGGCCAGAAAAAATTGGAGTCCGAAAAGGAGTGGGAGGCCAAAAAGGAGTGGGTGACCTGTGAATAGTAGAGGCCAGAAAAAATCAGAAGTCGAAAACAGGTGGGAGGCCAAAAAGGTGTGGGAGGCCAAAAAAGGGTGGGAGGCTGGAGAGAAGTAGAGGCCAGAAAAAATTAGAGGTCGAAAATGTGTGGGAGGCCGAAAAATGGTGGGAGGGTGGAGAGAAGTAGAGCCAGGAAATATTGGAGGCCGAAAAGGGGTGGGAGTCCAAAAAAGGGTGGGAGGCTGGAGAGAAGTAGAGGCCAGAAAAAATTGGCAGCCGAAAATGAGTGGGAGGCCAAAAGGGGGTGGGAGTCCAAAATGGGGTGGGAGTCCAACAAAGGGTGGGAGGCTGGAGAGAAGTAGAGGCCAGAAAAAATTGGAGTCCGAAAAGGAGTGGGAGGCCAAAAAGGAGTGGGTGACCTGTGAATAGTAGAGGCCAGAAAAAATCAGAAGTCGAAAACAGGTGGGAGGCCAAAAAGGTGTGGGAGGCCAAAAAAGGGTGGGAGGCTGGAGAGAAGTAGAGGCCAGAAAAAATTGGAGGCCGAAAAATGAGTGGGAGGCCAAAAAGGGGTGGGAGGCTGGAGAGAAGTAGATGCCAGAAAAAATTGGCGGCCAAAATGAGTGGGAGGCCAAAAAGGAGTGGGAGACCGGTGAATAGTAGAGGCCAGAAAAAATTAGAAGCCGAAAAGTGGTGGGAGGCCGAAAAGGGGAGGGAGGCCAAAAAATGTTGGGAGGCTGCAGAGAAGTAGAGGCTAGAAAAAATTGGAGGCTGAAAAGGGGTGGGAGGACAAAAAGGAGTGGGAGGCCAAAAAGGTGTGGGAGGCCGAAAAATGGTGGGAGGCTGGAAAGAAGTAGAGGCTAGAAAAAATTGGAGGCCGAAAAGGAGTGGGAGGCCAGAAAGGAGTGGGAGACCGGTGAATAGTAGAGGCCAGAAAAAATTAGCAGCCCAAAAGTTGTGGGAGGGCAAAAAGGGGTGGGAGGGCAAAAAAGGGTGGGAGGTTGGAGAGAAGTAGATGCCAGAAAAAATTGGCGGCCAAAATGAGTGGAGGCCAAAAAGGGGTGGGAGGGATAAAAGGGGTGGGAGGCCGAAAAATAGTGGGACGCTGGAGAGAAGTAGAGGCTAGAAAATATTGTAGTCCGAAAGGGGTGGGAGGCCAAAAAAGGAGTGGGAGACCGGTGAATAGTAGAGGCCAGAAAAAATTGGCAGCCGAAAAGGGGTGGGAGGCCGAAAAGGGGTGGGAGGCAAAAAAAGGGTGGGAGGCTGGAAAGGAGTAGAGGCCAGAAAAAATTGGAGGCTAAAAAGGAGTGGGAGGCCAAAAAGGGGTGGGAGGCCAGAAAGGGGTGGGAGGCTGGAGAGAAGTAGAGGCCAGAAAATATTGGAGTTCGTAAACGTGTGGTAGGCCATAAAAACTGGGGAGGCTGGTGAGAAGTAGAGGTTAAAAAAATTGGTGGCCGAAAACTGGTGGGAGGCCATAAAAAGGGTGGGAGGCTGGAGAGAATTAGAGGCCAGGAAATATTGGAGGTCGAAAACGTGTGGGAGGCCATAAAAAGGTGGGAGGCTGGTGAGAAGTAGAGACCAGAAAAAATTGGAGGCCGAAAAGGGATGGGAGGCCAAAAAAGGGTGGGAGGCTGGAGAGAAGTAGAGGCCAGAAAAAATTGGCGGCCAAAATGAGTGGGAGGCCAAAAAGGAGTGGTAGACCGGTGAAAAGTAGAGGCCAGAAAAAATTACAAGCCGAAAAGGGGTGGGAGGCCAAAAAGGGGTGGGAGGCTGGTAGAGAAGTAGAGGCCAGAAAAAATTGGAGGTCAAAATGAGTGGGAGGCCAAAAAGGGGTGGGAGGCTGGTGAGAAGTAGAGGCCAGAAAAAATTGGCAGCCGAAAATGAGTGGGAGGCCAAAAGGGGGTGGGAGTCCAAAATGGGGTGGGAGTCCAACAAAGGGTGGGAGGCTGGAGAGAAGTAGAGGCCAGAAAAAATTGGAGTCCGAAAAGGAGTGGGAGGCCAAAAAGGAGTGGGTGACCTGTGAATAGTAGAGGCCAGAAAAAATCAGAAGTCGAAAACAGGTGGGAGGCCAAAAAGGTGTGGGAGGCCAAAAAAGGGTGGGAGGCTGGAGAGAAGTAGAGGCCAGAAAAAATTAGAGGTCGAAAATGTGTGGGAGGCCGAAAAATGGTGGGAGGGTGGAGAGAAGTAGAGCCAGGAAATATTGGAGGCCGAAAAGGGGTGGGAGTCCAAAAAAGGGTGGGAGGCTGGAGAGAAGTAGAGGCCAGAAAAAATTGGCAGCCGAAAATGAGTGGGAGGCCAAAAGGGGGTGGGAGTCCAAAATGGGGTGGGAGTCCAACAAAGGGTGGGAGGCTGGAGAGAAGTAGAGGCCAGAAAAAATTGGAGTCCGAAAAGGAGTGGGAGGCCAAAAAGGAGTGGGTGACCTGTGAATAGTAGAGGCCAGAAAAAATCAGAAGTCGAAAACAGGTGGGAGGCCAAAAAGGTGTGGGAGGCCAAAAAAGGGTGGGAGGCTGGAGAGAAGTAGAGGCCAGAAAAAATTGGAGGCCGAAAAATGAGTGGGAGGCCAAAAAGGGGTGGGAGGCTGGAGAGAAGTAGATGCCAGAAAAAATTGGCGGCCAAAATGAGTGGGAGGCCAAAAAGGAGTGGGAGACCGGTGAATAGTAGAGGCCAGAAAAAATTAGAAGCCGAAAAGTGGTGGGAGGCCGAAAAGGGGAGGGAGGCCAAAAAATGTTGGGAGGCTGCAGAGAAGTAGAGGCTAGAAAAAATTGGAGGCTGAAAAGGGGTGGGAGGACAAAAAGGAGTGGGAGGCCAAAAAGGTGTGGGAGGCCGAAAAATGGTGGGAGGCTGGAAAGAAGTAGAGGCTAGAAAAAATTGGAGGCCGAAAAGGAGTGGGAGGCCAGAAAGGAGTGGGAGACCGGTGAATAGTAGAGGCCAGAAAAAATTAGCAGCCCAAAAGTTGTGGGAGGGCAAAAAGGGGTGGGAGGGCAAAAAAGGGTGGGAGGTTGGAGAGAAGTAGATGCCAGAAAAAATTGGCGGCCAAAATGAGTGGAGGCCAAAAAGGGGTGGGAGGGATAAAAGGGGTGGGAGGCCGAAAAATAGTGGGACGCTGGAGAGAAGTAGAGGCTAGAAAATATTGTAGTCCGAAAGGGGTGGGAGGCCAAAAAAGGAGTGGGAGACCGGTGAATAGTAGAGGCCAGAAAAAATTGGCAGCCGAAAAGGGG
The DNA here is from genome assembly GCF_047716275.1 of Strix uralensis. Lineage (NCBI taxonomy): Eukaryota > Metazoa > Chordata > Aves > Strigiformes > Strigidae > Strix > Strix uralensis. The sequence goes on from NC_133988.1 coordinate 18,225,845, forward strand.
TGGGAGGCCGAAAAGGGGTGGGAGGCAAAAAAAGGGTGGGAGGCTGGAAAGGAGTAGAGGCCAGAAAAAATTGGAGGCTAAAAAGGAGTGGGAGGCCAAAAAGGGGTGGGAGGCCAGAAAGGGGTGGGAGGCTGGAGAGAAGTAGAGGCCAGAAAATATTGGAGTTCGTAAACGTGTGGTAGGCCATAAAAACTGGGGAGGCTGGTGAGAAGTAGAGGTTAAAAAAATTGGTGGCCGAAAACTGGTGGGAGGCCATAAAAAGGGTGGGAGGCTGGAGAGAATTAGAGGCCAGGAAATATTGGAGGTCGAAAACGTGTGGGAGGCCATAAAAAGGTGGGAGGCTGGTGAGAAGTAGAGACCAGAAAAAATTGGAGGCCGAAAAGGGATGGGAGGCCAAAAAAGGGTGGGAGGCTGGAGAGAAGTAGAGGCCAGAAAAAATTGGCGGCCAAAATGAGTGGGAGGCCAAAAAGGAGTGGTAGACCGGTGAAAAGTAGAGGCCAGAAAAAATTACAAGCCGAAAAGGGGTGGGAGGCCAAAAAGGGGTGGGAGGCTGGTAGAGAAGTAGAGGCCAGAAAAAATTGGAGGTCAAAATGAGTGGGAGGCCAAAAAGGGGTGGGAGGCTGGTGAGAAGTAGAGGCCAGAAAAAATTGGCAGCCGAAAATGAGTGGGAGGCCAAAAGGGGGTGGGAGTCCAAAATGGGGTGGGAGTCCAACAAAGGGTGGGAGGCTGGAGAGAAGTAGAGGCCAGAAAAAATTGGAGTCCGAAAAGGAGTGGGAGGCCAAAAAGGAGTGGGTGACCTGTGAATAGTAGAGGCCAGAAAAAATCAGAAGTCGAAAACAGGTGGGAGGCCAAAAAGGTGTGGGAGGCCAAAAAAGGGTGGGAGGCTGGAGAGAAGTAGAGGCCAGAAAAAATTAGAGGTCGAAAATGTGTGGGAGGCCGAAAAATGGTGGGAGGGTGGAGAGAAGTAGAGCCAGGAAATATTGGAGGCCGAAAAGGGGTGGGAGTCCAAAAAAGGGTGGGAGGCTGGAGAGAAGTAGAGGCCAGAAAAAATTGGCAGCCGAAAATGAGTGGGAGGCCAAAAGGGGGTGGGAGTCCAAAATGGGGTGGGAGTCCAACAAAGGGTGGGAGGCTGGAGAGAAGTAGAGGCCAGAAAAAATTGGAGTCCGAAAAGGAGTGGGAGGCCAAAAAGGAGTGGGTGACCTGTGAATAGTAGAGGCCAGAAAAAATCAGAAGTCGAAAACAGGTGGGAGGCCAAAAAGGTGTGGGAGGCCAAAAAAGGGTGGGAGGCTGGAGAGAAGTAGAGGCCAGAAAAAATTAGAGGTCGAAAATGTGTGGGAGGCCGAAAAATGGTGGGAGGGTGGAGAGAAGTAGAGCCAGAAATATTGGAGGCCGAAAAGGGGTGGGAGTCCAAAAAAGGGTGGGAGGCTGGAGAGAAGTAGAGGCCAGAAAAAATTGGCAGCCGAAAATGAGTGGGAGGCCAAAAGGGGGTGGGAGTCCAAAATGGGGTGGGAGTCCAACAAAGGGTGGGAGGCTGGAGAGAAGTAGAGGCCAGAAAAAATTGGAGTCCGAAAAGGAGTGGGAGGCCAAAAAGGAGTGGGTGACCTGTGAATAGTAGAGGCCAGAAAAAATCAGAAGTCGAAAACAGGTGGGAGGCCAAAAAGGTGTGGGAGGCCAAAAAAGGGTGGGAGGCTGGAGAGAAGTAGAGGCCAGAAAAAATTGGAGGCCGAAAAATGAGTGGGAGGCCAAAAAGGGGTGGGAGGCTGGAGAGAAGTAGATGCCAGAAAAAATTGGCGGCCAAAATGAGTGGGAGGCCAAAAAGGAGTGGGAGACCGGTGAATAGTAGAGGCCAGAAAAAATTAGAAGCCGAAAAGTGGTGGGAGGCCGAAAAGGGGAGGGAGGCCAAAAAATGTTGGGAGGCTGCAGAGAAGTAGAGGCTAGAAAAAATTGGAGGCTGAAAAGGGGTGGGAGGACAAAAAGGAGTGGGAGGCCAAAAAGGTGTGGGAGGCCGAAAAATGGTGGGAGGCTGGAAAGAAGTAGAGGCTAGAAAAAATTGGAGGCCGAAAAGGAGTGGGAGGCCAGAAAGGAGTGGGAGACCGGTGAATAGTAGAGGCCAGAAAAAATTAGCAGCCCAAAAGTTGTGGGAGGGCAAAAAGGGGTGGGAGGGCAAAAAAGGGTGGGAGGTTGGAGAGAAGTAGATGCCAGAAAAAATTGGCGGCCAAAATGAGTGGAGGCCAAAAAGGGGTGGGAGGGATAAAAGGGGTGGGAGGCCGAAAAATAGTGGGACGCTGGAGAGAAGTAGAGGCTAGAAAATATTGTAGTCCGAAAGGGGTGGGAGGCCAAAAAAGGAGTGGGAGACCGGTGAATAGTAGAGGCCAGAAAAAATTGGCAGCCGAAAAGGGGTGGGAGGCCGAAAAGGGGTGGGAGGCAAAAAAAGGGTGGGAGGCTGGAAAGGAGTAGAGGCCAGAAAAAATTGGAGGCTAAAAAGGAGTGGGAGGCCAAAAAGGGGTGGGAGGCCAGAAAGGGGTGGGAGGCTGGAGAGAAGTAGAGGCCAGAAAATATTGGAGTTCGTAAACGTGTGGTAGGCCATAAAAACTGGGGAGGCTGGTGAGAAGTAGAGGTTAAAAAAATTGGTGGCCGAAAACTGGTGGGAGGCCATAAAAAGGGTGGGAGGCTGGAGAGAATTAGAGGCCAGGAAATATTGGAGGTCGAAAACGTGTGGGAGGCCATAAAAAGGTGGGAGGCTGGTGAGAAGTAGAGACCAGAAAAAATTGGAGGCCGAAAAGGGATGGGAGGCCAAAAAAGGGTGGGAGGCTGGAGAGAAGTAGAGGCCAGAAAAAATTGGCGGCCAAAATGAGTGGGAGGCCAAAAAGGAGTGGTAGACCGGTGAAAAGTAGAGGCCAGAAAAAATTACAAGCCGAAAAGGGGTGGGAGGCCAAAAAGGGGTGGGAGGCTGGTAGAGAAGTAGAGGCCAGAAAAAATTGGAGGTCAAAATGAGTGGGAGGCCAAAAAGGGGTGGGAGGCTGGTGAGAAGTAGAGGCCAGAAAAAATTGGCAGCCGAAAATGAGTGGGAGGCCAAAAGGGGGTGGGAGGCCGAAAAATGGTGGGAGGCTGGAGAGAAGTAGAGGCCAGAAAAAATTGGAGGCCAAAAAGGTGTGGGAGGCCGACAAATTGTGGGAAGTTGGAGAGAAGTAGAGCCAGGAAATATTGGAGGCCGAAAAGGGGTGGGAGTCCAAAAAAGGGTGGGAGGCTGGAGAGAAGTAGAGGCCAGAAAAAATTGGCAGCCGAAAATGAGTGGGAGGCCAAAAGGGGGTGGGAGTCCAAAATGGGGTGGGAGTCCAACAAAGGGTGGGAGGCTGGAGAGAAGTAGAGGCCAGAAAAAATTGGAGTCCGAAAAGGAGTGGGAGGCCAAAAAGGAGTGGGTGACCTGTGAATAGTAGAGGCCAGAAAAAATCAGAAGTCGAAAACAGGTGGGAGGCCAAAAAGGTGTGGGAGGCCAAAAAAGGGTGGGAGGCTGGAGAGAAGTAGAGGCCAGAAAAAATTGGAGGCCGAAAAATGAGTGGGAGGCCAAAAAGGGGTGGGAGGCTGGAGAGAAGTAGATGCCAGAAAAAATTGGCGGCCAAAATGAGTGGGAGGCCAAAAAGGAGTGGGAGACCGGTGAATAGTAGAGGCCAGAAAAAATTAGAAGCCGAAAAGTGGTGGGAGGCCGAAAAGGGGAGGGAGGCCAAAAAATGTTGGGAGGCTGCAGAGAAGTAGAGGCTAGAAAAAATTGGAGGCTGAAAAGGGGTGGGAGGACAAAAAGGAGTGGGAGGCCAAAAAGGTGTGGGAGGCCGAAAAATGGTGGGAGGCTGGAAAGAAGTAGAGGCTAGAAAAAATTGGAGGCCGAAAAGGAGTGGGAGGCCAGAAAGGAGTGGGAGACCGGTGAATAGTAGAGGCCAGAAAAAATTAGCAGCCCAAAAGTTGTGGGAGGGCAAAAAGGGGTGGGAGGGCAAAAAAGGGTGGGAGGTTGGAGAGAAGTAGATGCCAGAAAAAATTGGCGGCCAAAATGAGTGGAGGCCAAAAAGGGGTGGGAGGGATAAAAGGGGTGGGAGGCCGAAAAATAGTGGGACGCTGGAGAGAAGTAGAGGCTAGAAAATATTGTAGTCCGAAAGGGGTGGGAGGCCAAAAAAGGAGTGGGAGACCGGTGAATAGTAGAGGCCAGAAAAAATTGGCAGCCGAAAAGGGGTGGGAGGCCGAAAAGGGGTGGGAGGCAAAAAAAGGGTGGGAGGCTGGAAAGGAGTAGAGGCCAGAAAAAATTGGAGGCTAAAAAGGAGTGGGAGGCCAAAAAGGGGTGGGAGGCCAGAAAGGGGTGGGAGGCTGGAGAGAAGTAGAGGCCAGAAAATATTGGAGTTCGTAAACGTGTGGTAGGCCATAAAAACTGGGGAGGCTGGTGAGAAGTAGAGGTTAAAAAAATTGGTGGCCGAAAACTGGTGGGAGGCCAAAAAAGGGTGGGAGGCTGGAGAGAATTAGAGGCCAGGAAATATTGGAGGTCGAAAACGTGTGGGAGGCCATAAAAAGGTGGGAGGCTGGTGAGAAGTAGAGACCAGAAAAAATTGGAGGCCGAAAAGGGATGGGAGGCCAAAAAGGAGTGAAAGAACGGTGAATAGTAGAGGCCAGAAAAAACTAGAAGCCGAAAAGGGGTGGGAGGACGAAAAGGGGTGGGAGGCTGGTGAGAAGTAGAGGCCAGAAAAAATCGGCAGCCAAAAATGAGTGGGAGGCCAAAAAGGGGTGGAAGGGATAAAAGGTGTGGGAGGGCGAAAAATGGTGGGAGGCTGGCGAGAAGTAGAGGCTAGAAAAAATTGGAGGCCGAAAAGGGGTGGGAGGCCATAAAAGGGTGGGAGGCTGGAGAGAAGTAGAGGCCAGAATAAATCGGAGGCCGAAAAGAAGTGGGCGGCCAATAAGGGGTGGGAGGCTGGAGAGAATTAGAGGCCAGAAAAAATTGGCGGCCAAAAATGAGTGGGAGGCCAAAAAGGGGTGGGAGGCCGATGAATGGCAGGAGGTTGGAGAGAAGTAGAGGCCAGAAAAAATTGGAGGCCGAAAAGGAGTGGGAGGCCGAAACAGGGTGGGAGGCCAAAAAAGGGTGGGAGGCTGGAAAGGAGTAGAGGACAGAAAGAATTGGAGGCTAAAAAGGAGTGGGAGGCCAAAAAGGGGTGGGAGTCCAGAAAGGGGTGGGAGGCTGGGGAGAAGTAGAGGCCTGAAAAAATTGGAGGCCAAAAAGCTGTGGGAGGCCGACAAATGGTGGGAGGCTGGAGAGAAATAGAGGCCAGAAAAAATTAGAGGTCGAAAAGGGGTACGAGGCCAAAAAGGGGTGGGAGGCTGGTGAGAAGTAGAGGCCAGAAAAAATTGGAGGTCGAAAAGGAGTGGGAGGCCAAAAAGGAGTGGGAGACGCGTGAATAGTAGAGGCCAGAAAAAATTAGAAGCCGAAAAGGGGTGGGAGGCCGGAAAGGGGTGGGAGGCTGGAGAGAAGTAGAAGCCAGAAAAAATTAGAGGCCGAAAAGGGGTGTGAGGCTGGTGAGAAGTAGAGGCAAGAAACAATTGGCAGCCAAAAATGACTGGGAGGCCAAAAAGGGGTGGGAGGCCGAAAAATGGTGGGAGGCTGGTAAGAAGTGGAGGCCAGAAAAAATTGGAGGCCAAAAAGGTGTGGGAGGTCGATAAATGGTGGGAGGCTGGAGAGAAGTAGAGACCAGAAAAAATTGGCTGCCGAAAATGAGTGGGAGGCCAAAAAGGGGTGGGAGGCCGAAAAATGGTGGGAGGCTGGTGAGAGGTAGAGGACAGAAAAATTTAGAGGCCGAAAAGGAGTGGGAGGCCAAAAAAGGGTGGGAGGCTGGTAAGAAGTAGAGGCCAGAAAAAATTGGAGGCCAAAATGAGTGGGAGGCCAAAAAGGGGTGGGAGGCTGTTGAGAAGTAGATGCCAGAAAAAATTGGCAGCCGAAAAGAAGTGGGAGGCCAATAAGGGGTGGGATGCCAAAAAAGGGTGGGAGGCTGGAGAGAAGTAGAGGCCAGAAAGAATTGGAGGCTAAAAAGGAGTGGGAGGCCAAAAAGGGGTGGGAGGCCAGAAAGGGGTGGGAGGCTGGTGAGAAGTAGAGGCCAGAAAAAATTGGAGGTCGAAAAGAGGTGGGAGGCCAAAAAGGGGTGGGAGGCCATAAAAGGGTGGGAGGCTAGAGAGAAGTAGAGGCCAAAAGAAATTAGAGGCTGAAAATGAGTGGGAGGCCAAAAAGGAGTGGGAGACCGGTGAATTGTAGAGGCCAGAAAAAATTAGAAGCCGAAAAGGGGTGGGAGGCCGAAAAGGGGTGGGAGGCTGGTGAGAAGAAGAGACCAGAATAATTTGGAGGCTGAAAATGAGTGGAGCCCAAAAAGGGGTGGGAGGCCGAAAAATGGCGGGAGGCTGGTGAGAAGTAGAGGCCAGAAAAAATTGGCAGCCAAAAATGAGTGGGAGGCCAAAAGGGGGTGGGAGGGCGAAAAATGGTGGGAGGCTGGAGAGAAGTAGAGGCCAGAAAAAATGGGAGGGCGAAAAGGGGTGGGAGGGATAAAAGTGGTGGGAGGCCGAAAAATGGTGGGAGGCTGGAGAGAATTCGAGGCCAGAAAAATTGGAGGCCAAAATGAGTGGAACGCCAAAAAGGGGTGGGAGGCTGGTGAGAAGTAGAGGCCAGAAAAAATTGGCAGCCGAAAAGGGGTGGGAGGCCGAAAAGGGGTGGGAGGCTGGTGAGAAGTAGAGGCCTGAAAAAATTGGAGGCCGAAAAATGAGTGGGAGGCCAAAAAGGGGTGGGAGGCTGGAGAGGAGTAGAGGCCAGAAAAAATTGGAGGACGAAAAGGAGTAGGAGGCCAAAATGGGTTGGGAGGTCAAAAAAGGGTGGGAGGCTGGAGAGAAGTAGATGCCAGAAAAAATTGGCGGCCAAAATGAGTGGGAGGCCAAAAAGGAGTGGGAGACCGGTGAATAGTAGAGGCCAGAAAAAATTAGAAGCCAAAAAGTGGTGGGAGGCCGAAAAGGGGAGGGAGGCCAAAAAATGTTGGGAGGCTGCAGAGAAGTAGAGGCTAGAAAAAATTGGAGGCTGAAAAGGGGTGGGAGGACAAAAAGGAGTGGGAGGCCAAAAAGGTGTGGGAGGCCGAAAAATGGTGGGAGGCTGGAAAGAAGTAGAGGCTAGAAAAAATTGGAGGCCGAAAAGGAGTGGGAGGCCAGAAAGGAGTGGGAGACCGGTGAATAGTAGAGGCCAGAAAAAATTAGCAGCCCAAAAGTTGTGGGAGGGCAAAAAGGGGTGGGAGGGCAAAAAAGGGTGGGAGGTTGGAGAGAAGTAGATGCCAGAAAAAATTGGCGGCCAAAATGAGTGGAGGCCAAAAAGGGGTGGGAGGGATAAAAGGGGTGGGAGGCCGAAAAATGGTGGGAGGCTGGAGAGAAGTAGAGGCTAGAAAATATTGTAGTCCGAAAAGGGGTGGGAGGCCAAAAAAGGAGTGGGAGACCGGTGAATAGTAGAGGCCAGAAAAAATTGGCAGCCGAAAAGGGGTGGGAGGCCGAAAAGGGGTGGGAGGCAAAAAAAGGGTGGGAGGCTGGAAAGGAGTAGAGGCCAGAAAAAATTGGAGGCTAAAAAAGAGTGGGAGGCCAAAAAGGGGTGGGAGGCCAGAAAGGGGTGGGAGGCTGGAGAGAAGTAGAGGCCAGAAATATTGGAGTTCGAAAACGTGTGGGAGGCCATAAAAACTTGGGAGGCTGGTGAGAAGTAGAGGCTAAAAAAATTGGTGGCTGAAAACTGGTGGGAGGCCAAAAAAGGGTGGGAGGCTGGTGAGAATTAGACGCCAGAAAAAAATGGAGGTCGAAAACGTGTGGGAGGCCATAAAAAGGTGGGAGGCTGGTGAGAAGTAGAGACCAGAAAAAATTGGAGGCCGAAAAGGGATGGGAGGACAAAAAGGAGTGAGAGACCGGTGAATAGTAGAGGCCAGAAAAAACTAGAAGCCGAAAAGGGGTGGGAGGACGAAAAGGGGTGGGAGGCTGTTGAGAAGTAGAGGCCAGAAAAAATTGGAGGTCAAAAAGGGGTGGGAGGCCGAAAAGGGGTGGGAGGCTGGTGAGAAGTAGAGGCCAGAAAAAATTGGAGGTCGAAAAGGTGTGGGAGGTCGATAAATGGTGGGAGGCTGGAGAGAAGTAGAGACCAGAAAAAATTGGCTGCCGAAAATGAGTGGGAGGCCAAAAAGGGGTGGGAGGCCGAAAAATGGTGGGAGGCTGGTGAGAGGTAGAGGACAGAAAAATTTAGAGGCCGAAAAGGAGTGGGAGGCCAAAAAAGGGTGGGAGGCTGGTAAGAAGTAGAGGCCAGAAAAAATTGGAAGCCAAAATGAGTGGGAGGCCAAAAAGGGGTGGGAGGCTGTTGAGAAGTAGAGGCCAGAAAAAATTGGAGGCCGAAAAGGGGTGGGAGGCCAAAAAAGGGTGGGAGGCTGTTGAGAAGTAGATGCCAGAAAAAATTGGCAGCCGAAAAGAAGTGGGAGGCCAATAAGGGGTGGGAGGCCAAAAAAGGGTGGGAGGCTGGAGAGAAGTAGAGGCCAGAAAGAATTGGAGGCTAAAAAGGAGTGGGAGGCCAAAAAGGGGTGGGAGGCCAGAAAGGGGTGGGAGGCTGGTGAGAAGTAGAGGCCAGAAAAAATTGGAGGTCGAAAAGAGGTGGGAGGCCAAAAAGGCGTGGGAGGCCATAAAAGGGTGGGAGGCTAGAGAGAAGTAGAGGCCAAAAGAAATTAGAGGCTGAAAATGAGTGGGAGGCCAAAAAGGAGTGGGAGACCGGTGAATAGTAGAGGCCAGAAAAAATTAGAAGCCGAAAAGGGGTGGGAGGCCGAAAAGGGGTGGGAGGCTGGTGAGAAGAAGAGACCAGAATAATTTGGAGGCTGAAAATCACTGGAGGCCAAAAAGGGGTGGGAGGCCGAAAAATGGTGGGAAGCTGGAGAGAATTCGAGGCCAGAAAAATTGGAGGCCAAAATGAGTGGGACGCCAAAAAGGGGTGGGAGGCTGGTGAGAAGTAGAGGCCAGAAAAAATTAGAGGCCGAAAAGGGGTGGGAGGCCGAAAAGGGGTGGGAGGCTGGTGAGAAGTAGAGGCCAGAAAAATTGGCAGCCAAAAATGAGTGGGAGGCCAAAAGGGGGTGGGACGCCGAAAAATGGTGGGAGGCTGGAGAGAAGTAGACGCCAGAAAAAATTGGAGTTCGAAAACGTGTGGGAGGCCATAAAAACTTGGGAGGCTGGTGAGAAGTAGAGGCTAAAAAAATTGGTGGTCGAAAATTGGTGGGAGGCCAAAAAAGGGTGGGAGGCTGGAGAGAATTAGAGGCCAGGAAAAATTGGAGGTCGAAAACGTGTGGGAGGCCATAAAATGCGGGAGGCTGGAGAGAATTAGAGACCAGAAAAAATTGGAGGACGAAAAGGGATGGGAGGCCAAAAAGGAGTGAAAGAACGGTGAATAGTAGAGGCCAGAAAAAATTAGATGCCTAAAAGGGGTGGGAGGACGAAAAGGGGTGGGAGGCTGGTGAGAAGTAGAGGCCAGAAAAAATTGGAGGCCAAAAAGGGTTGGGAGGCCAAAAAGGTGTGGGAGGCTGGAGAGCAGTAGAGGCCAGAAAAAATTGGAGGCCGGAAAGTGGTGGGAGGCCAAAAAGGATGTGGGAGACCGGTGAATAGTAGAGGCCAGAAATAATTAGAAGCCGAAAAGGGGTGGGAGGCCGGAAAGGGGTGGGAGGCTGGTGAGAAGTAGAAGCCAGAAAAGATTGAGGCTGAAAATGAGTGGGAGGCCAAAAAGGTGTGGGAGGCCGAAAAATGGTGGGAGGCTGGTGAGAAGTAGAGGCCAGAAAAAATTGGCAGCCGAAAATGAGTGGGAGGCCAAAAGGGGGTGGGAGGCCGAAAAATGGTGGGAGGCTGGAGAGAAGTAGAGGCCAGAAAAAATTGGAGGCCAAAAAGGTGTGGGAGGCCGACAAATTGTGGGAGGTTGGAGAGAAGTAGAGGCCAGAAAAAATTAGAGGTCGAAAACGTGTGGGAGGCCATAAAAACTTGGGAGGCTGGTGAGAAGTAGAGGCTAAAAAAATTGGTGGTCGAAAATTGGTGGGAGGCCAAAAAAGGGTGGGAGGCTGGAGAGAATTAGAGGCCAGGAAAAATTGGAGGTCGAAAACGTGTGGGAGGCCATAAAAAGGTGGGAGGCTGGAGAGAATTAGAGACCAGAAAAAATTGGAGGCCGAAAAGAGATGGGAGGCCAAAAAGGAGTGAAAGAACGGTGAATAGTAGAGGCCAGAAAAAATTAGATGCCTAAAAGGGGTGGGAGGACGAAAAGGGGTGGGAGGCTGGTGAGAAGTAGAGGCCAGAAAAAATTGGAGGCCAAAAAGGGGTGGGAGGCCGAAAAGGGGTGGGAGGCTGGTGAGAAGTAGAGGCCAGAAAAAACTGGAGGCCAAAAAGGGTTGGGAGGCCAAAAAGGGGTGGGAGGCTGGAGAGCAGTAGAGGCCAGAAAAAATTGGAGGCCGGAAAGTGGTGGGAGGCCAAAAAGGATGTGGGAGACCGGTGAATAGTAGAGGCCAGAAATAATTAGAAGCCGAAAAGGGGTGGGAGGCCGGAAAGGGGTGGGAGGCTGGTGAGAAGTAGAAGCCAGAAAAGATTGAGGCTGAAAATGAGTGGGAGGCCAAAAAGGTGTGGGAGGCCGAAAAATGGTGGGAGGCTGGAGAGAAGTAGAGGCCAGAAAAAATTAGAGGTCGAAAAGGGGTAGGAGGCCAAAAAAGGGTGGGAGGCTGGTGAGAAGTAGAGGCCAGAAAAAATTGGCAGCCGAAAATGAGTGGGAGGCCAAAAGGGGGTGGGAGGCCGAAAAATGGTGGGAGGCTGGAGAGAAGTAGAGGCCAGAAAAAATTGGAGGCCAAAAAGGTGTGGGAGGCCGACAAATGGTGGGAGGCTGGAGAGAAGTAGAGGCCAGAAAAAATTAGTAGTCGAAAATGTGTGGGAGGCCGAAAAATGGTGGGAGGGTGGAGAGAAGTAGAGCCAGGAAATATTGGAGGCCGAAAAGGGGTGGGAGTCCAAAAAAGGGTGGGAGGCTGGAGAGAAGTAGAGGCCAGAAAAAATTGGCAGCCGAAAATGAGTGGGAGGCCAAAAGGGGGTGGGAGTCCAAAATGGGGTGGGAGTCCAACAAAGGGTGGGAGGCTGGAGAGAAGTAGAGGCCAGAAAAAATTGGAGTCCGAAAAGGAGTGGGAGGCCAAAAAGGAGTGGGTGACCTGTGAATAGTAGAGGCCAGAAAAAATCAGAAGTCGAAAACAGGTGGGAGGCCAAAAAGGTGTGGGAGGCCAAAAAAGGGTGGGAGGCTGGAGAGAAGTAGAGGCCAGAAAAAATTGGAGGCCGAAAAATGAGTGGGAGGCCAAAAAGGGGTGGGAGGCTGGAGAGGAGTAGAGGCCAGAAAAAATTGGAGGCCGAAAAGGAGTGGGAGGCCAAAATGGGTTGGGAGGTCAAAAAAGGGTGGGAGGCTGGAGAGAAGTAGATGCCAGAAAAAATTGGCGGTCAAAATGAGTGGGAGGCCAAAAAGGAGTGGGAGACCGGTGAATAGTAGAGGCCAGAAAAAATTAGAAGCCGAAAAGTGGTGGGAGGCCGAAAAGGGGAGGGAGGCCAAAAAATGTTGGGAGGCTGCAGAGAAGTAGTGGCTAGAAAATATTGGAGGCTGAAAAGGGGTGGGAGGACAAAAAGGAGTGGGAGGCCAAAAAGGTGTGGGAGGCCGAAAAATGGTGGGAGGCTGGAAAGAAGTAGAGGCTAGAAAAAATTGGAGGCCGAAAAGGAGTGGGAGGCCAGAAAGGAGTGGGAGACCGGTGAATAGTAGAGGCCAGAAAAAATTAGCAGCCCAAAAGTTGTGGGAGTTCGAAAACGTGTGGTAGGCCATAAAAACTTGGGAGGCTGGTGAGAAGTAGAGGCTAAAAAAATTGGAGGCTGAAAACTGGTGGGAGGCCAAAAAAGGGTGGGAGGCTGGTGAGAATTAGACGCCAGAAAAAAATGGAGGTCGAAAACGTGTGGGAGGCCATAAAAAGGTGGGAGGCTGGTGAGAAGTAGAGACCAGAAAAAATTGGAGGCCGAAAAGGGATGGGAGGACAAAAAGGAGTGAGAGACCGGTGAATAGTAGAGGCCAGAAAAAACTAGAAGCCGAAAAGGGGTGGGAGGACGAAAAGGGGTGGGAGGCTGTTGAGAAGTAGAGGCCAGAAAAAATTGGAGGTCAAAGAGGGGTGGGAGGCCGAAAAGGGGTGGGAGGCTGGTGAGAAGTAGAGGCCAGAAAATATAGGAGTTCGAAAACGTGTGGGAGGCCATAAAAACTTGGGAGGCTGGTGAGAAGTAGAGGTTAAAAAAAATGGTGGCCGAAATCTGGTGGGAGGCCAAAAAAGGGTGGGAGGCTGGAGAGAATTAGAGGCCAGGAAATATTGGAGGTCGAAAACGTGTGGGAGGCCATAAAAAGGTGGGAGGCTGGTGAGAAGTAGTGACCAGAAAAAATTGGAGGCCGAAAAGGGATGGGAGGCCAAAAACGGGTGGGAGGCTGGTGAGAAGTAGAGGCCAGAAAAAATCGGCAGCCAAAAATGAGTGGGAGGCCAAAAAGGGATGGGAGGACGATGAATGGCAGGAGGTTGGAGAGAAGTAGAGGCCAGAAAAAATTGGAGGGCGAAAAGGGGTGGGAGGCCAAAAAGGGGTGGGAGGCTGGAGAGCAGTAGAGGCCAGAAAAAATTGGAGGCCGAAAAGGAGTGGGAGGCCGAAACGGGGTGGGAAGCCAAAAAAGGGTGGGAGGCTAGAGAGAAGTAGAGGCCAGAAAAAATTGGAGGCCCAAAAGTGGTGGGAGGCCAAAAAGGGGTGGGAGGCCATAAAAGGGTGGGAGGCTGGAGAGAAGTAGAGGCTAGAAAAAATTGGAGGCCGAAAAGGAGTGGGAGGCCAAAAAGGAGTGGGAGACCATTGAATAGTAGAGGACAGAAAAAATTAGAAGAAAAAAAATGGTGGGAGGCCGGAAAGGGGTGGGAGGCTGGTGAGAAGTAGAAGCCAGAAAAGATTGAGGCTGAAAATGAGTGGGAGGCCAAAAAGGTGTGGGAGGCCGAAAAATGGTGGGAGGCTGGAGAGAAGTAGAGGCCAGAAAAAATTAGAGGTCGAAAAGGGGTAGGAGGCCAAAAAAGGGTGGGAGGCTGGTGAGAAGTAGAGGCCAGAAAAAATTGGCAGCCGAAAATGAGTGGGAGGCCAAAAGGGGGTGGGAGGCCGAAAAATGGTGGGAGGCTGGAGAGAAGTAGAGGCCAGAAAAAATTGGAGGCCAAAAAGGTGTGGGAGGCCGACAAATTGTGGGAGGTTGGAGAGAAGTAGAGGCCAGAAAAAATTAGAGGTCGAAAACGTGTGGGAGGCCATAAAAACTTGGGAGGCTGGTGAGAAGTAGAGGCTAAAAAAATTGGTGGTCGAAAATTGGTGGGAGGCCAAAAAAGGGTGGGAGGCTGGAGAGAATTAGAGGCCAGGAAAAATTGGAGGTCGAAAACGTGTGGGAGGCCATAAAAAGGTGGGAGGCTGGAGAGAATTAGAGACCAGAAAAAATTGGAGGCCGAAAAGAGATGGGAGGCCAAAAAGGAGTGAAAGAACGGTGAATAGTAGAGGCCAGAAAAAATTAGATGCCTAAAAGGGGTGGGAGGACGAAAAGGGGTGGGAGGCTGGTGAGAAGTAGAGGCCAGAAAAAATTGGAGGCCAAAAAGGGGTGGGAGGCCGAAAAGGGGTGGGAGGCTGGTGAGAAGTAGAGGCCAGAAAAAACTGGAGGCCAAAAAGGGTTGGGAGGCCAAAAAGGGGTGGGAGGCTGGAGAGCAGTAGAGGCCAGAAAAAATTGGAGGCCGGAAAGTGGTGGGAGGCCAAAAAGGATGTGGGAGACCGGTGAATAGTAGAGGCCAGAAATAATTAGAAGCCGAAAAGGGGTGGGAGGCCGGAAAGGGGTGGGAGGCTGGTGAGAAGTAGAAGCCAGAAAAGATTGAGGCTGAAAATGAGTGGGAGGCCAAAAAGGTGTGGGAGGCCGAAAAATGGTGGGAGGCTGGAGAGAAGTAGAGGCCAGAAAAAATTAGAGGTCGAAAAGGGGTAGGAGGCCAAAAAAGGGTGGGAGGCTGGTGAGAAGTAGAGGCCAGAAAAAATTGGCAGCCGAAAATGAGTGGGAGGCCAAAAGGGGGTGGGAGGCCGAAAAATGGTGGGAGGCTGGAGAGAAGTAGAGGCCAGAAAAAATTGGAGGCCAAAAAGGTGTGGGAGGCCGACAAATGGTGGGAGGCTGGAGAGAAGTAGAGGCCAGAAAAAATTAGTAGTCGAAAATGTGTGGGAGGCCGAAAAATGGTGGGAGGGTGGAGAGAAGTAGAGCCAGGAAATATTGGAGGCCGAAAAGGGGTGGGAGTCCAAAAAAGGGTGGGAGGCTGGAGAGAAGTAGAGGCCAGAAAAAATTGGCAGCCGAAAATGAGTGGGAGGCCAAAAGGGGGTGGGAGTCCAAAATGGGGTGGGAGTCCAACAAAGGGTGGGAGGCTGGAGAGAAGTAGAGGCCAGAAAAAATTGGAGTCCGAAAAGGAGTGGGAGGCCAAAAAGGAGTGGGTGACCTGTGAATAGTAGAGGCCAGAAAAAATCAGAAGTCGAAAACAGGTGGGAGGCCAAAAAGGTGTGGGAGGCCAAAAAAGGGTGGGAGGCTGGAGAGAAGTAGAGGCCAGAAAAAATTGGAGGCCGAAAAATGAGTGGGAGGCCAAAAAGGGGTGGGAGGCTGGAGAGGAGTAGAGGCCAGAAAAAATTGGAGGCCGAAAAGGAGTGGGAGGCCAAAATGGGTTGGGAGGTCAAAAAAGGGTGGGAGGCTGGAGAGAAGTAGATGCCAGAAAAAATTGGCGGTCAAAATGAGTGGGAGGCCAAAAAGGAGTGGGAGACCGGTGAATAGTAGAGGCCAGAAAAAATTAGAAGCCGAAAAGTGGTGGGAGGCCGAAAAGGGGAGGGAGGCCAAAAAATGTTGGGAGGCTGCAGAGAAGTAGTGGCTAGAAAATATTGGAGGCTGAAAAGGGGTGGGAGGACAAAAAGGAGTGGGAGGCCAAAAAGGTGTGGGAGGCCGAAAAATGGTGGGAGGCTGGAAAGAAGTAGAGGCTAGAAAAAATTGGAGGCCGAAAAGGAGTGGGAGGCCAGAAAGGAGTGGGAGACCGGTGAATAGTAGAGGCCAGAAAAAATTAGCAGCCCAAAAGTTGTGGGAGTTCGAAAACGTGTGGTAGGCCATAAAAACTTGGGAGGCTGGTGAGAAGTAGAGGCTAAAAAAATTGGAGGCTGAAAACTGGTGGGAGGCCAAAAAAGGGTGGGAGGCTGGTGAGAATTAGACGCCAGAAAAAAATGGAGGTCGAAAACGTGTGGGAGGCCATAAAAAGGTGGGAGGCTGGTGAGAAGTAGAGACCAGAAAAAATTGGAGGCCGAAAAGGGATGGGAGGACAAAAAGGAGTGAGAGACCGGTGAATAGTAGAGGCCAGAAAAAACTAGAAGCCGAAAAGGGGTGGGAGGACGAAAAGGGGTGGGAGGCTGTTGAGAAGTAGAGGCCAGAAAAAATTGGAGGTCAAAGAGGGGTGGGAGGCCGAAAAGGGGTGGGAGGCTGGTGAGAAGTAGAGGCCAGAAAATATAGGAGTTCGAAAACGTGTGGGAGGCCATAAAAACTTGGGAGGCTGGTGAGAAGTAGAGGTTAAAAAAAATGGTGGCCGAAATCTGGTGGGAGGCCAAAAAAGGGTGGGAGGCTGGAGAGAATTAGAGGCCAGGAAATATTGGAGGTCGAAAACGTGTGGGAGGCCATAAAAAGGTGGGAGGCTGGTGAGAAGTAGTGACCAGAAAAAATTGGAGGCCGAAAAGGGATGGGAGGCCAAAAACGGGTGGGAGGCTGGTGAGAAGTAGAGGCCAGAAAAAATCGGCAGCCAAAAATGAGTGGGAGGCCAAAAAGGGATGGGAGGACGATGAATGGCAGGAGGTTGGAGAGAAGTAGAGGCCAGAAAAAATTGGAGGGCGAAAAGGGGTGGGAGGCCAAAAAGGGGTGGGAGGCTGGAGAGCAGTAGAGGCCAGAAAAAATTGGAGGCCGGAAAGTGGTGGGAGGCCAAAAAGGATGTGGGAGACCGGTGAATAGTAGAGGCCAGAAATAATTAGAAGCCGAAAAGGGGTGGGAGGCCGGAAAGGGGTGGGAGGCTGGTGAGAAGTAGAAGCCAGAAAAGATTGAGGCTGAAAATGAGTGGGAGGCCAAAAAGGTGTGGGAGGCCGAAAAATGGTGGGAGGCTGGAGAGAAGTAGAGGCCAGAAAAAATTAGAGGTCGAAAAGGGGTAGGAGGCCAAAAAAGGGTGGGAGGCTGGTGAGAAGTAGAGGCCAGAAAAAATTGGCAGCCGAAAATGAGTGGGAGGCCAAAAGGGGGTGGGAGGCCGAAAAATGGTGGGAGGCTGGAGAGAAGTAGAGGCCAGAAAAAATTGGAGGCCAAAAAGGTGTGGGAGGCCGACAAATTGTGGGAGGCTGGAGAGAAGTAGAGGCCAGAAAAAATTAGTAGTCGAAAATGTGTGGGAGGCCGAAAAATGGTGGGAGGGTGGAGAGAAGTAGAGCCAGGAAATATTGGAGGCCGAAAAGGGGTGGGAGTCCAAAAAAGGGTGGGAGGCTGGAGAGAAGTAGAGGCCAGAAAAAATTGGCAGCCGAAAATGAGTGGGAGGCCAAAAGGGGGTGGGAGTCCAAAATGGGGTGGGAGTCCAACAAAGGGTGGGAGGCTGGAGAGAAGTAGAGGCCAGAAAAAATTGGAGTCCGAAAAGGAGTGGGAGGCCAAAAAGGAGTGGGTGACCTGTGAATAGTAGAGGCCAGAAAAAATCAGAAGTCGAAAACAGGTGGGAGGCCAAAAAGGTGTGGGAGGCCAAAAAAGGGTGGGAGGCTGGAGAGAAGTAGAGGCCAGAAAAAATTGGAGGCCGAAAAATGAGTGGGAGGCCAAAAAGGGGTGGGAGGCTGGAGAGGAGTAGAGGCCAGAAAAAATTGGAGGCCGAAAAGGAGTGGGAGGCCAAAATGGGTTGGGAGGTCAAAAAAGGGTGGGAGGCTGGAGAGAAGTAGATGCCAGAAAAAATTGGCGGTCAAAATGAGTGGGAGGCCAAAAAGGAGTGGGAGACCGGTGAATAGTAGAGGCCAGAAAAAATTAGAAGCCGAAAAGTGGTGGGAGGCCGAAAAGGGGAGGGAGGCCAAAAAATGTTGGGAGGCTGCAGAGAAGTAGTGGCTAGAAAATATTGGAGGCTGAAAAGGGGTGGGAGGACAAAAAGGAGTGGGAGGCCAAAAAGGTGTGGGAGGCCGAAAAATGGTGGGAGGCTGGAAAGAAGTAGAGGCTAGAAAAAATTGGAGGCCGAAAAGGAGTGGGAGGCCAGAAAGGAGTGGGAGACCGGTGAATAGTAGAGGCCAGAAAAAATTAGCAGCCCAAAAGTTGTGGGAGTTCGAAAACGTGTGGTAGGCCATAAAAACTTGGGAGGCTGGTGAGAAGTAGAGGCTAAAAAAATTGGAGGCTGAAAACTGGTGGGAGGCCAAAAAAGGGTGGGAGGCTGGTGAGAATTAGACGCCAGAAAAAAATGGAGGTCGAAAACGTGTGGGAGGCCATAAAAAGGTGGGAGGCTGGTGAGAAGTAGAGACCAGAAAAAATTGGAGGCCGAAAAGGGATGGGAGGACAAAAAGGAGTGAGAGACCGGTGAATAGTAGAGGCCAGAAAAAACTAGAAGCCGAAAAGGGGTGGGAGGACGAAAAGGGGTGGGAGGCTGTTGAGAAGTAGAGGCCAGAAAAAATTGGAGGTCAAAGAGGGGTGGGAGGCCGAAAAGGGGTGGGAGGCTGGTGAGAAGTAGAGGCCAGAAAATATAGGAGTTCGAAAACGTGTGGGAGGCCATAAAAACTTGGGAGGCTGGTGAGAAGTAGAGGTTAAAAAAAATGGTGGCCGAAATCTGGTGGGAGGCCAAAAAAGGGTGGGAGGCTGGAGAGAATTAGAGGCCAGGAAATATTGGAGGTCGAAAACGTGTGGGAGGCCATAAAAAGGTGGGAGGCTGGTGAGAAGTAGTGACCAGAAAAAATTGGAGGCCGAAAAGGGATGGGAGGCCAAAAACGGGTGGGAGGCTGGTGAGAAGTAGAGGCCAGAAAAAATCGGCAGCCAAAAATGAGTGGGAGGCCAAAAAGGGATGGGAGGACGATGAATGGCAGGAGGTTGGAGAGAAGTAGAGGCCAGAAAAAATTGGAGGGCGAAAAGGGGTGGGAGGCCAAAAAGGGGTGGGAGGCTGGAGAGCAGTAGAGGCCAGAAAAAATTGGAGGCCGAAAAGGAGTGGGAGGCCGAAACGGGGTGGGAAGCCAAAAAAGGGTGGGAGGCTAGAGAGAAGTAGAGGCCAGAAAAAATTGGAGGCCCAAAAGTGGTGGGAGGCCAAAAAGGGGTGGGAGGCCATAAAAGGGTGGGAGGCTGGAGAGAAGTAGAGGCTAGAAAAAATTGGAGGCCGAAAAGGAGTGGGAGGCCAAAAAGGAGTGGGAGACCATTGAATAGTAGAGGACAGAAAAAATTAGAAGAAAAAAAATGGTGGGAGGCCGGAAAGGGGTGGGAGGCTGGTGAGAAGTAGAAGCCAGAAAAGATTGAGGCTGAAAATGAGTGGGAGGCCAAAAAGGTGTGGGAGGCCGAAAAATGGTGGGAGGCTGGAGAGAAGTAGATGCCAGAAAAAATTGGCACCCAAAATGAGTGGGAGGCCAAAAAGGAGTGGGAGACCGTTGAATAGTAGAGGCCAGAAGAAATTTGAAGCCGAAAAAGTGTGGGAGTCCAAAAACGGGTGGGAGGCTGGAGAGGAGTAGAGGCCAGAAAATATTGGCGGCCAAAATGAGTGGGAGGCCAAAAAGGGGTGGGAGGCCAAAAAGGTGTGGGAGGCCGAAAAATGGTGGGAGGCTGGAAAGAAGTAGAGGCTAGAAAAAATTGGAGGCCGAAAAGGAGTGGGAGGCCAGAAAGGAGTGCGAGACCGGTGAATAGTAGAGGCCAGAAAAAATTAGCAGCCGAAAAGTTGTGGGAGGGCAAAAAAGGGTGGGAGGTTGGAGAGAAGTGGAGGCCAGAAAAAATTGGCGGCCAAAATGAGTGGAGGCCAAAAAGGGGTGGGAGGGATAAAAGGGGTGGGAGGCCGAAAAATGGTGGGACGCTGCAGAGAAGTAGAGGCTAGAAAATATTGTAGTCCGAAAAGGGGTGGGAGACCAAAAAAGGAGTGGGAGACCGGTGAATAGTAGAGGGCAGAAAAAATTGGCAGCCGAAAAGGGGTGGGAGGCCGAAAAGGGGTGGGAGGCAAAAAAAGGGTGGGAGGCTGGAAAGGAGTAGAGGCCAGAAAGAATTGGAGGCTAAAAAGGAGTGGGAGGCCAAAAAGGGGTGGGAGGCCAGAAAGGGGTGGGAGGCTGGAGAGAAGTAGAGGCCAGAAAATATAGGAGTTCGAAAACGTGTGGGAGGCCATAAAAACTTGGGAGGCTGGTGAGAAGTAGAGGTTAAAAAAAATGGTGGCCGAAATCTGGTGGGAGGCCAAAAAAGGGTGGGAGGCTGGAGAGAATTAGAGGCCAGGAAATATTGGAGGTCGAAAACGTGTGGGAGGCCATAAAAAGGTGGGAGGCTGGTGAGAAGTAGAGACCAGAAAAAATTGGAGGCTGAAAAGGGATGGGAGGCCAAAAAGGAGTGAAAGAATGGTGAATAGTAGAGGCCAGAAAAAACTAGAAGCCGAAAAGGGGTGGGAGGACGAAAAGGGGTGGGAGGCTGGTGAGAAGTAGAGGACAGAAAAAATTGGAGGTCAAAAAGGGGTGGGAGGCCGAAAAGGGGTGGGAGGGAAAAAAGGTGTGGGAGGGCGAAAAATGGTGGGAGGCTGGAGAGAAGTAGAGGCTACAAAAAATTGGAGGCCGAAAAGGGGTGGGAGGCCATAAAAGGGTGGGAGGCTGGAGAGAAGTAGAGGCCAGAATAAATCGGAGGCCGAAAAGAAGTGGGCGGCCAATAAGGGGTGGGAGGCTGGAGAGAATTGGAGGCCAAAAATGAGTGGGAGGCCAAAAAGGGGTGGGAGGCCGATGAATGGCAGGAGGTTGGAGAGAAGTAGAGGCCAGAAAAAATTGGAGGTCGAAAAGGGGTGGGAGGCCAAAAAGGGGTGGGAGGCTGGAGAGCAGTAGAGGCCAGAAACAAATTGGAGACCGAAAAGGAGTGGGAGTCCGAAACAGGGTGGGAGGCCTAAAAAGGGTGGGAGGCTGGAAAGGAGTAGAGGCCAGAAAGAATTGGAGGCTAAAAAGGAGTGGGAGGCCAAAAAGGGGTGGGAGTCCAGAAAGGGGTGGGAGGCTGGTGAGAAGTAGAGGCCTGAAAAAATTGGAGGCCAAAAAGCTGTGGGAGGCCGACAAATGGTGGGAGGCTGGAGAGAAATAGAGGCCAGAAAAAATTAGAGGTCGAAAAGGGGTACGAGGCCAAAAAAGGGTGGGAGGCTGGAGAGAAGTAGAGGCCAGAATAAATTGGCAGCCGAAAATGAGTGGGAGGCCAAAAGGGGGTGGGAGGCCGAAAAATGGTGGGAGGCTGGAGAGAAGTAGAGGCCAGAAAAAATTGGAGGCCAAAAAGGTGTGGGAGGCCGACAAATGGTGGGAGGTTGGAGAGAAGTAGAGGCCAGAAAAAATTAGAGTTCGAAAAGGTGTGGGAGGCCGAAAAATGGTGGGAGGCTGGAGAGAAGTAGAGGCTAGAAAATATTGGAGGCCGGAAAGGGGTGGGAGGCCAAAAAAGGGTGGGAGGCTGGAGAGAAGTAGAGGCTAGAAAATATTGGAGGCCAAAAGGGGTGGGAGGCCGACAAATGGTGGGAGGCTGGAGAGAAATAGAGGCCAGAAAAAATTAGAGGTCGAAAAGGGGTACGAGGCCAAAAAAGGGTGGGAGGCTGGTGAGAAGTAGAGGCTAGAAAATATTGGAGGCCGGAAAGGGGTGGGAGGCCAAAAAAGGGTGGGAGGCTGGAGAGAAGTAGAGGCTAGAAAATATTGGAGGCCAAAAGGGGTGGGAGGCCGACAAATGGTGGGAGGCTGGAGAGAAGTAGAGGCCAGAAAAAATTAGAGGTCGAAAATGGGTACGAGGCCAAAAAAGGGTGGGAGGCTGGAGAGAAGTAGAGGCCAGAAAAAATTGGCAGCCGAAAATGACTGGGAGGCCAAAAGGGGGTGGGAGGCCGAAAAATGGTGGGAGGCTGGAGAGAAGTAGAGGCCAGAAAAAATTGGAGGCCAAAAAGGTGTGGGAGGCCGAAAAATGGTGGGAGGTTGGAGAGAAGTAGAGGCCAGAAAAAATTAGAGGTCGAAAAGATGTGGGAGGCCGAAAAATGGTGGGAGGCTGGAGAGAAGTAGAGGCTAGAAAATATTGGAGGCCGGAAAGGGGTGGGAGGCCAAAAAATGGTGGGAGGCTGGAGAGAAGTAGAGGCTAGAAAATATTGGAGGCCAAAAGGGGTGGGAGGCCAAAAAGGAGTGGGAGACCGGTGAAAAGTAGAGGCCAGAAAAAATTAGAAGCCGAAAAGGGGTGGGAGGCCAAAAAGGGGTGGGAGGCCAAAAAGGGGTGGGAGGCTGGTGAGAAGTAGAGGCCAGAAAAAATTGGACGTTGAAAAGGAGTGGGAGGCCAAAAAGGAGTGGGAGACGCGTGAATAGTAGAGGCCAGAAAAAATTAGAAGCCGAAAAGTGGTGGGAGGCCAAAAAGGGGTGGGAGGCCAAAAAATGTTGGGAGGCTGCAGAGAAGTAGAGGCTAGAAAATATTGGAGGCTGAAAAGGGGTGGGAGGCCAAAAAGGAGTGGGAGACCGGTGAATAGTAGAGGCCAGAAGAAATTTGAAGCCGAAAAGGTGTGGGAGTCCAAAAACGGGTGGGAGGCTGGAGAGGAGTAGAGGCCAGAAAATATTGGTGGCCAAAATGAGTGGGAGGCCAAAAAGGGGTGGGAGGCCAAAAAGGTGTGGGAGGCCGAAAAATGGTGGGAGGATGGAAAGAAGTAGAGGCTAGAAAAAATTGGAGGCCGAAAAGGAGTGGGAGGCCAGAAAGGAGTGGGAGACCGGTGAATAGTAGAGGCCAGAAAAAATTAGCAGCCGAAAAGTTGTGGGAGGGCAAAAAGGGGTGGGAGGGATAAAAGGGGTGGGATGCCGAAAAATGGTGGGACGCTGGAGCGAAGTAGAGGCTAGAAAATATTGTAGGCCGAAAAGGGATGGGAGGCCAAAAAGGAGTGAGAGACCGGTGAATAGTAGAGGCCAGAAATAATTAGAAGCCGAAAAGGGGTGGGAGGACGAAAAGGGGTGGGAGGCTGGTGAGAAGAAGAGGCCAGAAAAAATTGGAGGCCAAAAAGGGGTGGGAGGCCGATAAATGGTGGGAGGCTGCAAAGGAGTAGAGGTAAGGAAAAATTGGAGGCTAAAAAGGAGTGGGAGGCCAAAAAGGAGTGGGAGGTCATAAAAGGGTCGGAGGCTGGAGAGGAGTAGAGGCCAGAAAAAATTGGCGGACAAAATGAGTGGAGGCCATAAAGGCGTGGGATGGAAAAAAGGGGTGGGAGGCTGGAGAGGAGTAGAGCCCAGAAAAAATTGGCGGCCAAAATGAGTGGGAGGCCAAAAAGGAGTGGGAGACCCGTGTATAGTAGAGGCCAGAAAAAATTAGAAGCCGAAAAGTGGTGGGAGGCCAAAAAGGGGTGGGAAGCCAAAAAATGTTGGGAGGCAGCAGAGAAGTAGAGGCTAGAAAATATTGGAGGCTGAAAAGGGGTGGGAGGCCATAAAAGGGTGGGAGGCTGGAGAGAAGTAGAGGCCAGAATAAATTGGAGGCCGAAAAGAAGTGGGAGTCCAAAAACGGGTGGGAGGCTGGAGAGTATTAGAGGCCAGAAAAAATTGGAGGCCAAAAATGAGTGGGAGGCCAAAAAGGGGTGGGAGGCCAATGAATGGCAGGAGGTTGGAGAGAAGTAGAGGCCAGAAAAAATTGGAGGCCGAAAAGGGGTGGGAGGCCAAAAAGGGGTGGGAGGCTGGAGAGCAGTAGAGGCCAGAAACAAATTGGAGGCCGAAAAGGAGTGGGAGGCCGAAACAGGGTGGGAGGCCAAAAAAGGGTGGGAGGCTGGAAAGGAGTAGAGGCCAGAAAGAATTGGAGGCTAAAAAGGAGTGGGAGGCCAAAATGGGTTGGGAGGCCAAAAAAGGGTGGGAGGCTGGAGAGATGTAGAGGCCATTAAAACTTGGAGGACAAAAAGGTGTGGGAGGCCGACAAATGGTGGGAGGTTGGAGAGAAGTAGACGCCAGAAAAAATTAGAGGTCGAAAAGGTGTGGGAGGTCGAAAAATGGTGGGAGGCTGCAGAGAAGTAGAGGCCAGGAAATATTGGAGGTCGAAAACGTGTGGGAGGCCATAAAAAGGTGGGAGGCTGGTGAGAAGTAGTGACCAGAAAAAATTGGAGGCCGAAAAGGGATGGGAGGCCAAAAACGGGTGGGAGGCTGGTGAGAAGTAGAGGCCAGAAAAAATCGGCAGCCAAAAATGAGTGGGAGGCCAAAAAGGGATGGGAGGACGATGAATGGCAGGAGGTTGGAGAGAAGTAGAGGCCAGAAAAAATTGGAGGGCGAAAAGGGGTGGGAGGCCAAAAAGGGGTGGGAGGCTGGAGAGCAGTAGAGGCCAGAAAAAATTGGAGGCCGAAAAGGAGTGGGAGGCCGAAACGGGGTGGGAAGCCAAAAAAGGGTGGGAGGCTAGAGAGAAGTAGAGGCCAGAAAAAATTGGAGGCCCAAAAGTGGTGGGAGGCCAAAAAGGGGTGGGAGGCCATAAAAGGGTGGGAGGCTGGAGAGAAGTAGAGGCTAGAAAAAATTGGAGGCCGAAAAGGAGTGGGAGGCCAAAAAGGAGTGGGAGACCATTGAATAGTAGAGGACAGAAAAAATTAGAAGAAAAAAAATGGTGGGAGGCCGGAAAGGGGTGGGAGGCTGGTGAGAAGTAGAAGCCAGAAAAGATTGAGGCTGAAAATGAGTGGGAGGCCAAAAAGGTGTGGGAGGCCGAAAAATGGTGGGAGGCTGGAGAGAAGTAGATGCCAGAAAAAATTGGCACCCAAAATGAGTGGGAGGCCAAAAAGGAGTGGGAGACCGTTGAATAGTAGAGGCCAGAAGAAATTTGAAGCCGAAAAAGTGTGGGAGTCCAAAAACGGGTGGGAGGCTGGAGAGGAGTAGAGGCCAGAAAATATTGGCGGCCAAAATGAGTGGGAGGCCAAAAAGGGGTGGGAGGCCAAAAAGGTGTGGGAGGCCGAAAAATGGTGGGAGGCTGGAAAGAAGTAGAGGCTAGAAAAAATTGGAGGCCGAAAAGGAGTGGGAGGCCAGAAAGGAGTGCGAGACCGGTGAATAGTAGAGGCCAGAAAAAATTAGCAGCCGAAAAGTTGTGGGAGGGCAAAAAAGGGTGGGAGGTTGGAGAGAAGTGGAGGCCAGAAAAAATTGGCGGCCAAAATGAGTGGAGGCCAAAAAGGGGTGGGAGGGATAAAAGGGGTGGGAGGCCGAAAAATGGTGGGACGCTGCAGAGAAGTAGAGGCTAGAAAATATTGTAGTCCGAAAAGGGGTGGGAGACCAAAAAAGGAGTGGGAGACCGGTGAATAGTAGAGGGCAGAAAAAATTGGCAGCCGAAAAGGGGTGGGAGGCCGAAAAGGGGTGGGAGGCAAAAAAAGGGTGGGAGGCTGGAAAGGAGTAGAGGCCAGAAAGAATTGGAGGCTAAAAAGGAGTGGGAGGCCAAAAAGGGGTGGGAGGCCAGAAAGGGGTGGGAGGCTGGAGAGAAGTAGAGGCCAGAAAATATAGGAGTTCGAAAACGTGTGGGAGGCCATAAAAACTTGGGAGGCTGGTGAGAAGTAGAGGTTAAAAAAAATGGTGGCCGAAATCTGGTGGGAGGCCAAAAAAGGGTGGGAGGCTGGAGAGAATTAGAGGCCAGGAAATATTGGAGGTCGAAAACGTGTGGGAGGCCATAAAAAGGTGGGAGGCTGGTGAGAAGTAGAGACCAGAAAAAATTGGAGGCTGAAAAGGGATGGGAGGCCAAAAAGGAGTGAAAGAATGGTGAATAGTAGAGGCCAGAAAAAACTAGAAGCCGAAAAGGGGTGGGAGGACGAAAAGGGGTGGGAGGCTGGTGAGAAGTAGAGGACAGAAAAAATTGGAGGTCAAAAAGGGGTGGGAGGCCGAAAAGGGGTGGGAGGGAAAAAAGGTGTGGGAGGGCGAAAAATGGTGGGAGGCTGGAGAGAAGTAGAGGCTACAAAAAATTGGAGGCCGAAAAGGGGTGGGAGGCCATAAAAGGGTGGGAGGCTGGAGAGAAGTAGAGGCCAGAATAAATCGGAGGCCGAAAAGAAGTGGGCGGCCAATAAGGGGTGGGAGGCTGGAGAGAATTGGAGGCCAAAAATGAGTGGGAGGCCAAAAAGGGGTGGGAGGCCGATGAATGGCAGGAGGTTGGAGAGAAGTAGAGGCCAGAAAAAATTGGAGGTCGAAAAGGGGTGGGAGGCCAAAAAGGGGTGGGAGGCTGGAGAGCAGTAGAGGCCAGAAACAAATTGGAGACCGAAAAGGAGTGGGAGTCCGAAACAGGGTGGGAGGCCTAAAAAGGGTGGGAGGCTGGAAAGGAGTAGAGGCCAGAAAGAATTGGAGGCTAAAAAGGAGTGGGAGGCCAAAAAGGGGTGGGAGTCCAGAAAGGGGTGGGAGGCTGGTGAGAAGTAGAGGCCTGAAAAAATTGGAGGCCAAAAAGCTGTGGGAGGCCGACAAATGGTGGGAGGCTGGAGAGAAATAGAGGCCAGAAAAAATTAGAGGTCGAAAAGGGGTACGAGGCCAAAAAAGGGTGGGAGGCTGGAGAGAAGTAGAGGCCAGAATAAATTGGCAGCCGAAAATGAGTGGGAGGCCAAAAGGGGGTGGGAGGCCGAAAAATGGTGGGAGGCTGGAGAGAAGTAGAGGCCAGAAAAAATTGGAGGCCAAAAAGGTGTGGGAGGCCGACAAATGGTGGGAGGTTGGAGAGAAGTAGAGGCCAGAAAAAATTAGAGTTCGAAAAGGTGTGGGAGGCCGAAAAATGGTGGGAGGCTGGAGAGAAGTAGAGGCTAGAAAATATTGGAGGCCGGAAAGGGGTGGGAGGCCAAAAAAGGGTGGGAGGCTGGAGAGAAGTAGAGGCTAGAAAATATTGGAGGCCAAAAGGGGTGGGAGGCCGACAAATGGTGGGAGGCTGGAGAGAAATAGAGGCCAGAAAAAATTAGAGGTCGAAAAGGGGTACGAGGCCAAAAAAGGGTGGGAGGCTGGTGAGAAGTAGAGGCTAGAAAATATTGGAGGCCGGAAAGGGGTGGGAGGCCAAAAAAGGGTGGGAGGCTGGAGAGAAGTAGAGGCTAGAAAATATTGGAGGCCAAAAGGGGTGGGAGGCCGACAAATGGTGGGAGGCTGGAGAGAAGTAGAGGCCAGAAAAAATTAGAGGTCGAAAATGGGTACGAGGCCAAAAAAGGGTGGGAGGCTGGAGAGAAGTAGAGGCCAGAAAAAATTGGCAGCCGAAAATGACTGGGAGGCCAAAAGGGGGTGGGAGGCCGAAAAATGGTGGGAGGCTGGAGAGAAGTAGAGGCCAGAAAAAATTGGAGGCCAAAAAGGTGTGGGAGGCCGAAAAATGGTGGGAGGTTGGAGAGAAGTAGAGGCCAGAAAAAATTAGAGGTCGAAAAGATGTGGGAGGCCGAAAAATGGTGGGAGGCTGGAGAGAAGTAGAGGCTAGAAAATATTGGAGGCCGGAAAGGGGTGGGAGGCCAAAAAATGGTGGGAGGCTGGAGAGAAGTAGAGGCTAGAAAATATTGGAGGCCAAAAGGGGTGGGAGGCCAAAAAGGAGTGGGAGACCGGTGAAAAGTAGAGGCCAGAAAAAATTAGAAGCCGAAAAGGGGTGGGAGGCCAAAAAGGGGTGGGAGGCCAAAAAGGGGTGGGAGGCTGGTGAGAAGTAGAGGCCAGAAAAAATTGGACGTTGAAAAGGAGTGGGAGGCCAAAAAGGAGTGGGAGACGCGTGAATAGTAGAGGCCAGAAAAAATTAGAAGCCGAAAAGTGGTGGGAGGCCAAAAAGGGGTGGGAGGCCAAAAAATGTTGGGAGGCTGCAGAGAAGTAGAGGCTAGAAAATATTGGAGGCTGAAAAGGGGTGGGAGGCCAAAAAGGAGTGGGAGACCGGTGAATAGTAGAGGCCAGAAGAAATTTGAAGCCGAAAAGGTGTGGGAGTCCAAAAACGGGTGGGAGGCTGGAGAGGAGTAGAGGCCAGAAAATATTGGTGGCCAAAATGAGTGGGAGGCCAAAAAGGGGTGGGAGGCCAAAAAGGTGTGGGAGGCCGAAAAATGGTGGGAGGATGGAAAGAAGTAGAGGCTAGAAAAAATTGGAGGCCGAAAAGGAGTGGGAGGCCAGAAAGGAGTGGGAGACCGGTGAATAGTAGAGGCCAGAAAAAATTAGCAGCCGAAAAGTTGTGGGAGGGCAAAAAGGGGTGGGAGGGATAAAAGGGGTGGGATGCCGAAAAATGGTGGGACGCTGGAGCGAAGTAGAGGCTAGAAAATATTGTAGGCCGAAAAGGGATGGGAGGCCAAAAAGGAGTGAGAGACCGGTGAATAGTAGAGGCCAGAAATAATTAGAAGCCGAAAAGGGGTGGGAGGACGAAAAGGGGTGGGAGGCTGGTGAGAAGAAGAGGCCAGAAAAAATTGGAGGCCAAAAAGGGGTGGGAGGCCGATAAATGGTGGGAGGCTGCAAAGGAGTAGAGGTAAGGAAAAATTGGAGGCTAAAAAGGAGTGGGAGGCCAAAAAGGAGTGGGAGGTCATAAAAGGGTCGGAGGCTGGAGAGGAGTAGAGGCCAGAAAAAATTGGCGGACAAAATGAGTGGAGGCCATAAAGGCGTGGGATGGAAAAAAGGGGTGGGAGGCTGGAGAGGAGTAGAGCCCAGAAAAAATTGGCGGCCAAAATGAGTGGGAGGCCAAAAAGGAGTGGGAGACCCGTGTATAGTAGAGGCCAGAAAAAATTAGAAGCCGAAAAGTGGTGGGAGGCCAAAAAGGGGTGGGAAGCCAAAAAATGTTGGGAGGCAGCAGAGAAGTAGAGGCTAGAAAATATTGGAGGCTGAAAAGGGGTGGGAGGCCATAAAAGGGTGGGAGGCTGGAGAGAAGTAGAGGCCAGAATAAATTGGAGGCCGAAAAGAAGTGGGAGTCCAAAAACGGGTGGGAGGCTGGAGAGTATTAGAGGCCAGAAAAAATTGGAGGCCAAAAATGAGTGGGAGGCCAAAAAGGGGTGGGAGGCCAATGAATGGCAGGAGGTTGGAGAGAAGTAGAGGCCAGAAAAAATTGGAGGCCGAAAAGGGGTGGGAGGCCAAAAAGGGGTGGGAGGCTGGAGAGCAGTAGAGGCCAGAAACAAATTGGAGGCCGAAAAGGAGTGGGAGGCCGAAACAGGGTGGGAGGCCAAAAAAGGGTGGGAGGCTGGAAAGGAGTAGAGGCCAGAAAGAATTGGAGGCTAAAAAGGAGTGGGAGGCCAAAATGGGTTGGGAGGCCAAAAAAGGGTGGGAGGCTGGAGAGATGTAGAGGCCATTAAAACTTGGAGGACAAAAAGGTGTGGGAGGCCGACAAATGGTGGGAGGTTGGAGAGAAGTAGACGCCAGAAAAAATTAGAGGTCGAAAAGGTGTGGGAGGTCGAAAAATGGTGGGAGGCTGCAGAGAAGTAGAGGCCAGGAAATATTGGAGGTCGAAAACGTGTGGGAGGCCATAAAAAGGTGGGAGGCTGGTGAGAAGTAGTGACCAGAAAAAATTGGAGGCCGAAAAGGGATGGGAGGCCAAAAACGGGTGGGAGGCTGGTGAGAAGTAGAGGCCAGAAAAAATCGGCAGCCAAAAATGAGTGGGAGGCCAAAAAGGGATGGGAGGACGATGAATGGCAGGAGGTTGGAGAGAAGTAGAGGCCAGAAAAAATTGGAGGGCGAAAAGGGGTGGGAGGCCAAAAAGGGGTGGGAGGCTGGAGAGCAGTAGAGGCCAGAAAAAATTGGAGGCCGAAAAGGAGTGGGAGGCCGAAACGGGGTGGGAAGCCAAAAAAGGGTGGGAGGCTAGAGAGAAGTAGAGGCCAGAAAAAATTGGAGGCCCAAAAGTGGTGGGAGGCCAAAAAGGGGTGGGAGGCCATAAAAGGGTGGGAGGCTGGAGAGAAGTAGAGGCTAGAAAAAATTGGAGGCCGAAAAGGAGTGGGAGGCCAAAAAGGAGTGGGAGACCATTGAATAGTAGAGGACAGAAAAAATTAGAAGAAAAAAAATGGTGGGAGGCCGGAAAGGGGTGGGAGGCTGGTGAGAAGTAGAAGCCAGAAAAGATTGAGGCTGAAAATGAGTGGGAGGCCAAAAAGGTGTGGGAGGCCGAAAAATGGTGGGAGGCTGGAGAGAAGTAGATGCCAGAAAAAATTGGCACCCAAAATGAGTGGGAGGCCAAAAAGGAGTGGGAGACCGTTGAATAGTAGAGGCCAGAAGAAATTTGAAGCCGAAAAAGTGTGGGAGTCCAAAAACGGGTGGGAGGCTGGAGAGGAGTAGAGGCCAGAAAATATTGGCGGCCAAAATGAGTGGGAGGCCAAAAAGGGGTGGGAGGCCAAAAAGGTGTGGGAGGCCGAAAAATGGTGGGAGGCTGGAAAGAAGTAGAGGCTAGAAAAAATTGGAGGCCGAAAAGGAGTGGGAGGCCAGAAAGGAGTGCGAGACCGGTGAATAGTAGAGGCCAGAAAAAATTAGCAGCCGAAAAGTTGTGGGAGGGCAAAAAAGGGTGGGAGGTTGGAGAGAAGTGGAGGCCAGAAAAAATTGGCGGCCAAAATGAGTGGAGGCCAAAAAGGGGTGGGAGGGATAAAAGGGGTGGGAGGCCGAAAAATGGTGGGACGCTGCAGAGAAGTAGAGGCTAGAAAATATTGTAGTCCGAAAAGGGGTGGGAGACCAAAAAAGGAGTGGGAGACCGGTGAATAGTAGAGGGCAGAAAAAATTGGCAGCCGAAAAGGGGTGGGAGGCCGAAAAGGGGTGGGAGGCAAAAAAAGGGTGGGAGGCTGGAAAGGAGTAGAGGCCAGAAAGAATTGGAGGCTAAAAAGGAGTGGGAGGCCAAAAAGGGGTGGGAGGCCAGAAAGGGGTGGGAGGCTGGAGAGAAGTAGAGGCCAGAAAATATAGGAGTTCGAAAACGTGTGGGAGGCCATAAAAACTTGGGAGGCTGGTGAGAAGTAGAGGTTAAAAAAAATGGTGGCCGAAATCTGGTGGGAGGCCAAAAAAGGGTGGGAGGCTGGAGAGAATTAGAGGCCAGGAAATATTGGAGGTCGAAAACGTGTGGGAGGCCATAAAAAGGTGGGAGGCTGGTGAGAAGTAGAGACCAGAAAAAATTGGAGGCTGAAAAGGGATGGGAGGCCAAAAAGGAGTGAAAGAATGGTGAATAGTAGAGGCCAGAAAAAACTAGAAGCCGAAAAGGGGTGGGAGGACGAAAAGGGGTGGGAGGCTGGTGAGAAGTAGAGGACAGAAAAAATTGGAGGTCAAAAAGGGGTGGGAGGCCGAAAAGGGGTGGGAGGGAAAAAAGGTGTGGGAGGGCGAAAAATGGTGGGAGGCTGGAGAGAAGTAGAGGCTACAAAAAATTGGAGGCCGAAAAGGGGTGGGAGGCCATAAAAGGGTGGGAGGCTGGAGAGAAGTAGAGGCCAGAATAAATCGGAGGCCGAAAAGAAGTGGGCGGCCAATAAGGGGTGGGAGGCTGGAGAGAATTGGAGGCCAAAAATGAGTGGGAGGCCAAAAAGGGGTGGGAGGCCGATGAATGGCAGGAGGTTGGAGAGAAGTAGAGGCCAGAAAAAATTGGAGGTCGAAAAGGGGTGGGAGGCCAAAAAGGGGTGGGAGGCTGGAGAGCAGTAGAGGCCAGAAACAAATTGGAGACCGAAAAGGAGTGGGAGTCCGAAACAGGGTGGGAGGCCTAAAAAGGGTGGGAGGCTGGAAAGGAGTAGAGGCCAGAAAGAATTGGAGGCTAAAAAGGAGTGGGAGGCCAAAAAGGGGTGGGAGTCCAGAAAGGGGTGGGAGGCTGGTGAGAAGTAGAGGCCTGAAAAAATTGGAGGCCAAAAAGCTGTGGGAGGCCGACAAATGGTGGGAGGCTGGAGAGAAATAGAGGCCAGAAAAAATTAGAGGTCGAAAAGGGGTACGAGGCCAAAAAAGGGTGGGAGGCTGGAGAGAAGTAGAGGCCAGAATAAATTGGCAGCCGAAAATGAGTGGGAGGCCAAAAGGGGGTGGGAGGCCGAAAAATGGTGGGAGGCTGGAGAGAAGTAGAGGCCAGAAAAAATTGGAGGCCAAAAAGGTGTGGGAGGCCGACAAATGGTGGGAGGTTGGAGAGAAGTAGAGGCCAGAAAAAATTAGAGTTCGAAAAGGTGTGGGAGGCCGAAAAATGGTGGGAGGCTGGAGAGAAGTAGAGGCTAGAAAATATTGGAGGCCGGAAAGGGGTGGGAGGCCAAAAAAGGGTGGGAGGCTGGAGAGAAGTAGAGGCTAGAAAATATTGGAGGCCAAAAGGGGTGGGAGGCCGACAAATGGTGGGAGGCTGGAGAGAAGTAGAGGCCAGAAAAAATTAGAGGTCGAAAAGGGGTACGAGGCCAAAAAAGGGTGGGAGGCTGGTGAGAAGTAGAGGCCAGAAAAAATTGGCAGCCGAAAATGAGTGGGATGCCAAAAGGGGGTGGGAGGCCGAAAAATGGTGGGAGGCTGGAGAGAAGTAGAGGCCAGAAAAAATTGGAGGCCAAAAAGGTGTGGGAGGCCGACAAATGGTGGGAGGTTGGAGAGAAGTAGAGGCCAGAAAAAATTAGAGGTCGAAAAGTTGTGGGAGGCCGAAAAATGGTGGGAGGCTGGAGAGAAGTAGAGGCTAGAAAATATTGGAGGCCGGAAAGGAGTGGGAGGCCAAAAAAGGGTGGGAGGCTGGAGAGAAGTAGAGGCTAGAACATATTGGAGGCTAAAAGGGGTGGGAGGCCAAAAAGGAGTGGGAAACTGGTGAAAAGTAGAGGCCAGAAAAAATTAGAAGCCGAAAAGGGGTGGGAGGCCAAAAAGGGGTGGGAGGCCAAAAAGGGGTGGGAGGCTGGTGAGAAGTAGAGGCCAGAAAAAATTGGAGGTCGAAAAGGAGTGGGAGGCCAAAAAGGAGTGGGAGACGCGTGAATAGTAGAGGCCAGAAAAAATTAGAAGCCGAAAAGGGGTGGGAGGCCGGAAAGGGGTGGGAGGCTGGAGAGAAGTAGAAGCCAGAAAAAATTGGAGGCTGAAAATGAGTGGGAGACCAAAAAGGGGTGGGAGGCCGAAAAATGTTGGGAGGCTGGTAAGAAGTAGAGGCCAGAAAATATTGTAGGCCAAAAAGGTGTGGAGGCCAAAAAATTGTGGGAGGCTGGTGAGAAGTAGAGGCCAGAAAAAATTGGAGGGCGAAAAGGGGTGGGAGGCCAAAAAGGGGTGGGAGGCCGAAAAATGGTGGGAGGCTGGTGAGAGGTATAGGCCAGAAAAATTTAGAGGCCGAAAAGCAGTGGGAGGCCAAAAAAGGGTGGGAGGCTGGTGAGAAGTAGAGGCCAGAAAAAATTAGAGGTCGAAAATGTGTGGGAGGCCGAAAAATGGTGGGAGGGTGGAGAGAAGTAGAGGCTAGAAAATATTGGAGGCCGAAAAGAGGTTCGAGTCCAAAAAAGGGTGGGAGGCTGGAGAGAATTAGAGGCCAGGAAAAATTGGAGGCCAAAAAGGGGTGGGATGCCAAAATGGGGTGGGAGGCCAAGAAAGGGTGGGAGGCTGGAGAGAAGAAGAGGCCAGAAAAAATTGGAGGCCAAAAAGGGGTGGGAGGCCGATAAATGGTGGGAGGCTGCAAAGGAGTAGAGGCAATAAAAAATTGGAGGCTAAAAAGGAGTGGGAGGCCAAAAAGGTGTGGGAGGCCGAAAAATGGTGGGAGGCTGGAAAGAAGTAGAGGCTAGAAAAAATTGGAGGCCGAAAAGGAGTGGGAGGCCAGAAAGGAGTGGGAGACCGGTGAATAGTAGAGGCCAGAAAAAATTAGCAGTCGAAAAGTTGTGGGAGGGCAAAAAGGGGTGGGAGGGCAAAAAAGGGTGGGAGGTTGGAGAGGAGTAGAGGCCAGAAAATATTGGCGGCCAAAATGAGTGGGAGGCCAAAAAGGGGTGGGAGGCCAAAAAGGTGTGGGAGGCCGAAAAATGGTGGGAGGCTGGAGAGAAGTAGAGGCCAGAAAATATTGGAGTTCGAAAACGTGTGGGAGGCCATAAAAACTTGGGAGGCTGGTGAGAAGTAGAGGTTAAAAAAAATGGTGGCCGAAAACTGGTGGGAGGCCGAAAATGGGTGGGAGGCTGGAGAGAATTAGAGGCCAGGAAATATTGGAGGTCGGAAACGTGTGGGAGGCCATAAAAAGGTGGGAGGCTGGTGAGAAGTAGAGACCAGAAAAAATTGGAGGCTGAAAAGGGATGGGAGGCTAAAAAGGAGTGAGAGAACGGTGAATAGTAGAGGCCAGAAAAAACTAGAAGCCGAAAAGGGGTGGGAGGACGAAAAGGGGTAGGAGGCTGGTGAGAAGTAGAGGACAGAAAAAATTGGAGGTCAAAAAGGGGTGGGAGGCCGAAAAGGGGTGGGAGGCTGGTGAGAAGTAGAGGCCAGAAAAAATCGGCAGCCAAAAATGAGTGGGAGGCCAAAAAGGGGTGGGAGGGAAAAAAGGTGTGGGAGGGCGAAAAATGGTGGGAGGCTGGAGAGAAGTAGAGGCTACAAAAAATTGGAGGCCGAAAAGGGGTGGGGGGCCATAAAAGGGTGGGAGGCTGGAGAGAAGTAGAGGCCAGAATAAATCGGAGGCCGAAAAGAAGTGGGCGGCCAATAAGGGGTGGGAGGCTGGAGAGAATTGGAGGCCAAAAATGAGTGGGAGGCCAAAAAGGGGTGGGAGGCCGATGAATGGCAGGAGGTTGGAGAGAAGTAGAGGCCAGAAAAAATTGGAGGCCGAAAAGGGGTGGGAGGCCAAAAAGGGGTGGGAGGCTGGAGAGCAGTAGAGGCCAGAAACAAATTGGAGACCGAAAAGGAGTGGGAGGCCGAAACAGGGTGGGAGGCCAAAAAAGGGTGGGAGGCTGGAAAGGAGTAGAGGCCAGAAAGAATTGGAGGCTAAAAAGGAGTGGGAGGCCAAAAAGGGGTGGGAGGCCAGAAAGGGGTGGGAGGCTGGTGAGAAGTAGAGGCCAGAAAAAATTGGAGGTCGAAAAGGAGTGGGAGGCCAAAAAGGATTGGGAGACGCGTGAATAGTAGAGGCCAGAAAAAATTAGAAGCCGAAAAGGGGTGGGAGGCCAATAGGGGGTGGGACGTCGAAAAATGGTGGGAGGCTGGAGAGAAGTAGACGCCAGAAAAAATTGGCGGCCAAAATGCGTGGGAGTCCCACAAATGGTGGGAGGCTGGAGAGAAGTAGAGGCAAGAAAAAATTAGTAGTCGAAAAGGTGCGGGAGACCGAAAAATGGTGGGAGGCTGGAGAGAAGTAGAGGCTAGAAAATATTGGAGGCCGTAAAGGGGTGGGAGGCCAAAAAAGGGTGGGAGGCTGGAGAGAAGTAGAGGCCAGAAAAAATTGGCGGCCACAATGAGTGGGAGGCCAAAAAGGAGTGGTAGACCGGTGAAAAGTAGAGGCCAGAAAAAATTAGAAGCCGAAAAGGGGTGGGAGGCCAAAAAGGGGTGGGAGGCTGGTGAGAAGTAGAGGCCAGAAAAAATTGGAGGTCGAAAAGGAGTGGGAGGCCAAAAAGGAGTGGGAGACGCGTGAATAGTAGAGGCCAGAAAAAATTTGAAGCTGAAAAGGGGTGGGAGGCCGGAAAGGGGTGGGAGGCTGGAGAGAAGTAGAAGCCAGAAAAAATTGGAGGCTGAAAATGAGTGGGACGCCAAAAAGGGGTGGGAGGCCGAAAAATGGTGGGAGGCTGGTAAGAAGTAGAGGCCAGAAAAAATTGTAGGCCAAAAAGGTGTGGAGGCTGAAAAATGGTGGGAGGCTGGTGAGAAGTAGAGGCCAGAAAAAATTGGAGGGCGAAAAGGGGTGGGAGGCCAAAAAGGGGTGGGAGGCTGGAGAGAAGTAGAGGCCAGAAAAAATTGGCAGCCGAAAATGAGTGGGAGGCCAAAAAGGAGTGGGAGACCTGTGAATAGTAGAGGCCAGAAAAAATTAGAAGCCGAAAAGTGGTGGGAGGCCGAAAAGGGGTGGGAGGCCGACAAATGGTGGGAGGCTGCAGAGAAGTAGAGGCTAGAAAATATTGGAGGCTGAAAAGGGGTGGGAGGCCAAAAAGGAGTGGGAGACCAGTGAATAGTGGAGGCCAGAAGAAATTTGAAGCCGAAAAGGGGTGGGAGTCCAAAAATGGGTGGGAGGCTGGAGAGGAGTAGAGGCCAGAAAATATTGGTGGCCAAAATGAGTGGGAGGTCAAAAAGGGGTGGGAGGCCAAAAAGGTGTGGGAGGCCGAAAAATGGTGGGAGGCTGGAAAGAAGTAGCGTCTAGAAAAAATTGGAGGCCGAAAAGGAGCGGGAGGCCAGAAAGGTGTGGGAGACCGGTGAATAGTAGAGGCCAGAAAAAATTAGCAGCCGAAAGGTTGTGGGAGGGCAAAAAGGGGTGGGAGGGCAAAAAAGGATGGGAGGTTGGAGAGAAGTAGAGGCCAGAAAAAATTGGCGGCCAAAATGAGTGGAGGGCAAAAAGGGGTGGGAGGGATAAAAGGGGTGGGAGGCCGAAAAATGGTGGGACGCTGGAGAGAAGTAGAGGCCAGAAAAAATCGGCAGCCAAAAATGAGTGGGAGGCCAAAAAGGGGTGGGAGGGAAAAAAGGTGTGGGAGGGCGAAAAATGGTGGGAGGCTGGAGAGAAGTAGAGGCTACAAAAAATTGGAGGCCGAAAAGGGGTGGGGGGCCATAAAAGGGTGGGAGGCTGGAGAGAAGTAGAGGCCAGAATAAATCGGAGGCCGAAAAGAAGTGGGCGGCCAATAAGGGGTGGGAGGCTGGAGAGAATTGGAGGCCAAAAATGAGTGGGAGGCCAAAAAGGGGTGGGAGGCCGATGAATGGCAGGAGGTTGGAGAGAAGTAGAGGCCAGAAAAAATTGGAGGCCGAAAAGGGGTGGGAGGCCAAAAAGGGGTGGGAGGCTGGAGAGCAGTAGAGGCCAGAAACAAATTGGAGACCGAAAAGGAGTGGGAGGCCGAAACAGGGTGGGAGGCCAAAAAAGGATGGGAGGCTGTAAAGGAGTAGAGGCCAGAAAGAATTGGAGGCTAAAAAGGAGTGGGAGGCCAAAAAGGGGTGGGAGGCCAGAAAGGGGTGGGAGGCTGGTGAGAAGTAGAGGCCAGAAAAAATTGGAGGTCGAAAAGGAGTGGGAGGCCAAAAAGGATTGGGAGACGCGTGAATAGTAGAGGCCAGAAAAAATTAGAAGCCGAAAAGGGGTGGGAGGCCAATAGGGGGGGGGACGTCGAAAAATGGTGGGAGGCTGGAGAGAAGTAGACGCCAGAAAAAATTGGCGGCCAAAATGCGTGGGAGTCCCACAAATGGTGGGAGGCTGGAGAGAAGTAGAGGCAAGAAAAAATTAGTAGTCGAAAAGGTGCGGGAGACCGAAAAATGGTGGGAGGCTGGAGAGAAGTAGAGGCTAGAAAATATTGGAGGCCGTAAAGGGGTGGGAGGCCAAAAAAGGGTGGGAGGCTGGAGAGAAGTAGAGGCCAGAAAAAATTGGCGGCCACAATGAGTGGGAGGCCAAAAAGGAGTGGTAGACCGGTGAAAAGTAGAGGCCAGAAAAAATTAGAAGCCGAAAAGGGGTGGGAGGCCAAAAAGGGGTGGGAGGCTGGTGAGAAGTAGAGGCCAGAAAAAATTGGAGGTCGAAAAGGAGTGGGAGGCCAAAAAGGAGTGGGAGACGCGTGAATAGTAGAGGCCAGAAAAAATTTGAAGCCGAAAAGGGGTGGGAGGCCGGAAAGGGGTGGGAGGCTGGAGAGAAGTAGAAGCCAGAAAAAATTGGAGGCTGAAAATGAGTGGGACGCCAAAAAGGGGTGGGAGGCCGAAAAATGGTGGGAGGCTGGTAAGAAGTAGAGGCCAGAAAAAATTGGCAGCTGAAAAGGGTTGGGAGGCCGAAAAGGGGTACGAGGCAAAAAAAGGGTGGGAGGCTGGAAAGGAGTAGAGGCCGGAAAAAATTGGAGGCTAAAAAGGAGTGGGAGGCCAAAAAGGGGTGGGAGGCCAGAAAGGAGTGGGAGGCTGGAGAGAAGTAGAGGCCAGAAAATATTGGAGTTATAAAACGTGTGGGAGGCCATAAAAACTTGGGAGGCTGGTGAGAAGTAGAGGGTAAAAAAATTGGTGGCCGAAAACTGGTGGGAGGCCAAAAAAGGGTGGGAGGCTGGAGAGAATTAGAGGCCAGGAAATATTGGAGGTCGAAAACGTGTGGGAGGCCATAAAAAGGTGGGAGGCTGGTGAGAAGTAGAGACCAGAAAAAATTGGAGGCTAAAAAGGAGTGAGAGGCCAAAAAAGGGGTGGGAGTCCAGAAAGGGGTGGGAGGCTGGTGAGAAGTAGAGGCCAGAATATATTGGAGGTCAAAAAGGTGTGGGAGGCTGACAAATGGTGGGAGGCTGGAGAGAAGTAGAGGCCAGAAAAAATTAGAGGTCGAAAAGGGGTGGGAGGCCAAAAAAGGGTGGGAGGCTGGAGAGAAGTAGAGGGCAGAAAAATTTGGCAGCCGAAAATGAGTGGGAGGCCAAAAGGGGGTGGGAGGCCGAAAAATGGTGGGAGGCTGGTAAGAAGTAGAGGCCAGAAAAAATTGGAGGCCAAAAAGTTGTGGGAGGCCGACAAATGGTGGGAGGCTGGAGAGAAGTAGAGGCCAGAAAAAATTAGAGGTCAAAAAGGTGTGGGAGGCCGAAAAATGGTGGGAGGCTGGAGAGAAGTAGAGGCCAGAAAAAATTAGAGGTCGAAAAGATGTGGGAGGCCGAGAAATGGTGGGAGGGTGGAGAGAAGTAAAGGCTAGAAAATATTGGAGGCCAAAAAGGTGTGGGAGGCCAAAAAGGAATGGGAGACCAGTGAATAGTAGAGGCCAGAAAAAATTAGAGGTCGAAAAGATGTGGGAGGCCGAAAAATGGTGGTAGGCTGGAGAGAAGTAGAGGCTAGAAAATGTTGGAGTCCGAAAAGGGGTGGGAGGCCAAAAAAGGGTGGGAGGCTGGAAAGGAGTAGAGGCCAGAAAGAATTGGAGGCTAAAAAGGAGTGGGAGGCCTAAAAGGGGTGGGAGTCCAGAAAGGGGTGGGAAGCTGGTTAGAAGTAGAGGCCAGAAAAAATTGGAGGCCAAAAAGCTGTGGGAGGCCGACAAATGGTGGGAGGTTGGAGAGAAGTAGAGGCCAGAAAAAATTAGAGGTAGAAAAGGTGTGGGAGGCCGAAAAATGGTGGGAGGCTGGAGAGAAGTAGAGGCTAGAAAATATTGGAGTTATAAAACGTGTGGGAGGCCATAAAAACTTGGGAGGCTGGTGAGAAGTAGAGGGTAAAAAAATTGGTGGCTGAAAACTGGTGGGAGGCCGAAAATGGGTGGGAGGCTGGAGAGAATTAGAGGCCAGGAAATATTGGAGGTCGAAAACGTGTGGGAGGCCATAAAAAGGTGGGAGGCTGGTGAGAAGTAGAGACTAGAAAAAATTGGAGGCTGAAAAGGGGTGGGAGGCCAAAAAGGAGTGAGAGACCGGTGAATAGTAGAGGCCAGAAAAAACTAGAAGCCGAAAAGGGGTGGGAGGACGAAAAGGGGTGGGAGGCTGGTGAGAAGTAGAGGCCAGAAAAAATTGGCGGCCAAAATGAGTGGAGGCCATAAAGGCGTGGGATAGAAAAAAGGGGTGGGAGGGCGAAAAATGGTGGGACGCTGGAGAGAAGTAGAGGCTAGCAAATATTGGAGGCCAAAAAGGGGTGGGAGGCCAAAAAAGGGTGGGAGGCTGGAAAGGAGTAGAGGCCAGAAAGAATTGGAGGCTGAAAAGGAGTGGGAGGCCAAAAAGGGGTGGGAGGCCAGAAAGGGGTGGGAGGCTGGTTAGAAGTAGAGGCCAGAAAAAATTGGAGGCCAAAAAGCTGTGGGAGGCCGACAAATGGTGGGAGGTTGGAGAGAAGTGGAGGCCAGAAAAAATTGGCGGCCAAAATGAGTGGAGGCCAAAAAGGGGTGGGAGGGATAAAAGGGGTGGGAGGCCGAAAAATGGTGGGACGCTGCAGAGAAGTAGAGGCTAGAAAATATTGTAGTCCGAAAAGGGGTGGGAGACCAAAAAAGGAGTGGGAGACCGGTGAATAGTAGAGGGCAGAAAAAATTGGCAGCCGAAAAGGGGTGGGAGGCCGAAAAGGGGTGGGAGGCAAAAAAAGGGTGGGAGGCTGGAAAGGAGTAGAGGCCAGAAAGAATTGGAGGCTAAAAAGGAGTGGGAGGCCAAAAAGGGGTGGGAGGCCAGAAAGGGGTGGGAGGCTGGAGAGAAGTAGAGGCCAGAAAATATAGGAGTTCGAAAACGTGTGGGAGGCCATAAAAACTTGGGAGGCTGGTGAGAAGTAGAGGTTAAAAAAAATGGTGGCCGAAATCTGGTGGGAGGCCAAAAAAGGGTGGGAGGCTGGAGAGAATTAGAGGCCAGGAAATATTGGAGGTCGAAAACGTGTGGGAGGCCATAAAAAGGTGGGAGGCTGGTGAGAAGTAGAGACCAGAAAAAATTGGAGGCTGAAAAGGGATGGGAGGCCAAAAAGGAGTGAAAGAATGGTGAATAGTAGAGGCCAGAAAAAACTAGAAGCCGAAAAGGGGTGGGAGGACGAAAAGGGGTGGGAGGCTGGTGAGAAGTAGAGGACAGAAAAAATTGGAGGTCAAAAAGGGGTGGGAGGCCGAAAAGGGGTGGGAGGGAAAAAAGGTGTGGGAGGGCGAAAAATGGTGGGAGGCTGGAGAGAAGTAGAGGCTACAAAAAATTGGAGGCCGAAAAGGGGTGGGAGGCCATAAAAGGGTGGGAGGCTGGAGAGAAGTAGAGGCCAGAATAAATCGGAGGCCGAAAAGAAGTGGGCGGCCAATAAGGGGTGGGAGGCTGGAGAGAATTGGAGGCCAAAAATGAGTGGGAGGCCAAAAAGGGGTGGGAGGCCGATGAATGGCAGGAGGTTGGAGAGAAGTAGAGGCCAGAAAAAATTGGAGGTCGAAAAGGGGTGGGAGGCCAAAAAGGGGTGGGAGGCTGGAGAGCAGTAGAGGCCAGAAACAAATTGGAGACCGAAAAGGAGTGGGAGTCCGAAACAGGGTGGGAGGCCTAAAAAGGGTGGGAGGCTGGAAAGGAGTAGAGGCCAGAAAGAATTGGAGGCTAAAAAGGAGTGGGAGGCCAAAAAGGGGTGGGAGTCCAGAAAGGGGTGGGAGGCTGGTGAGAAGTAGAGGCCTGAAAAAATTGGAGGCCAAAAAGCTGTGGGAGGCCGACAAATGGTGGGAGGCTGGAGAGAAATAGAGGCCAGAAAAAATTAGAGGTCGAAAAGGGGTACGAGGCCAAAAAAGGGTGGGAGGCTGGAGAGAAGTAGAGGCCAGAATAAATTGGCAGCCGAAAATGAGTGGGAGGCCAAAAGGGGGTGGGAGGCCGAAAAATGGTGGGAGGCTGGAGAGAAGTAGAGGCCAGAAAAAATTGGAGGCCAAAAAGGTGTGGGAGGCCGACAAATGGTGGGAGGTTGGAGAGAAGTAGAGGCCAGAAAAAATTAGAGTTCGAAAAGGTGTGGGAGGCCGAAAAATGGTGGGAGGCTGGAGAGAAGTAGAGGCTAGAAAATATTGGAGGCCGGAAAGGGGTGGGAGGCCAAAAAAGGGTGGGAGGCTGGAGAGAAGTAGAGGCTAGAAAATATTGGAGGCCAAAAGGGGTGGGAGGCCGACAAATGGTGGGAGGCTGGAGAGAAATAGAGGCCAGAAAAAATTAGAGGTCGAAAAGGGGTACGAGGCCAAAAAAGGGTGGGAGGCTGGTGAGAAGTAGAGGCTAGAAAATATTGGAGGCCGGAAAGGGGTGGGAGGCCAAAAAAGGGTGGGAGGCTGGAGAGAAGTAGAGGCTAGAAAATATTGGAGGCCAAAAGGGGTGGGAGGCCGACAAATGGTGGGAGGCTGGAGAGAAGTAGAGGCCAGAAAAAATTAGAGGTCGAAAATGGGTACGAGGCCAAAAAAGGGTGGGAGGCTGGAGAGAAGTAGAGGCCAGAAAAAATTGGCAGCCGAAAATGACTGGGAGGCCAAAAGGGGGTGGGAGGCCGAAAAATGGTGGGAGGCTGGAGAGAAGTAGAGGCCAGAAAAAATTGGAGGCCAAAAAGGTGTGGGAGGCCGAAAAATGGTGGGAGGTTGGAGAGAAGTAGAGGCCAGAAAAAATTAGAGGTCGAAAAGATGTGGGAGGCCGAAAAATGGTGGGAGGCTGGAGAGAAGTAGAGGCTAGAAAATATTGGAGGCCGGAAAGGGGTGGGAGGCCAAAAAATGGTGGGAGGCTGGAGAGAAGTAGAGGCTAGAAAATATTGGAGGCCAAAAGGGGTGGGAGGCCAAAAAGGAGTGGGAGACCGGTGAAAAGTAGAGGCCAGAAAAAATTAGAAGCCGAAAAGGGGTGGGAGGCCAAAAAGGGGTGGGAGGCCAAAAAGGGGTGGGAGGCTGGTGAGAAGTAGAGGCCAGAAAAAATTGGACGTTGAAAAGGAGTGGGAGGCCAAAAAGGAGTGGGAGACGCGTGAATAGTAGAGGCCAGAAAAAATTAGAAGCCGAAAAGTGGTGGGAGGCCAAAAAGGGGTGGGAGGCCAAAAAATGTTGGGAGGCTGCAGAGAAGTAGAGGCTAGAAAATATTGGAGGCTGAAAAGGGGTGGGAGGCCAAAAAGGAGTGGGAGACCGGTGAATAGTAGAGGCCAGAAGAAATTTGAAGCCGAAAAGGTGTGGGAGTCCAAAAACGGGTGGGAGGCTGGAGAGGAGTAGAGGCCAGAAAATATTGGTGGCCAAAATGAGTGGGAGGCCAAAAAGGGGTGGGAGGCCAAAAAGGTGTGGGAGGCCGAAAAATGGTGGGAGGATGGAAAGAAGTAGAGGCTAGAAAAAATTGGAGGCCGAAAAGGAGTGGGAGGCCAGAAAGGAGTGGGAGACCGGTGAATAGTAGAGGCCAGAAAAAATTAGCAGCCGAAAAGTTGTGGGAGGGCAAAAAGGGGTGGGAGGGATAAAAGGGGTGGGATGCCGAAAAATGGTGGGACGCTGGAGCGAAGTAGAGGCTAGAAAATATTGTAGGCCGAAAAGGGATGGGAGGCCAAAAAGGAGTGAGAGACCGGTGAATAGTAGAGGCCAGAAATAATTAGAAGCCGAAAAGGGGTGGGAGGACGAAAAGGGGTGGGAGGCTGGTGAGAAGAAGAGGCCAGAAAAAATTGGAGGCCAAAAAGGGGTGGGAGGCCGATAAATGGTGGGAGGCTGCAAAGGAGTAGAGGTAAGGAAAAATTGGAGGCTAAAAAGGAGTGGGAGGCCAAAAAGGAGTGGGAGGTCATAAAAGGGTCGGAGGCTGGAGAGGAGTAGAGGCCAGAAAAAATTGGCGGACAAAATGAGTGGAGGCCATAAAGGCGTGGGATGGAAAAAAGGGGTGGGAGGCTGGAGAGGAGTAGAGCCCAGAAAAAATTGGCGGCCAAAATGAGTGGGAGGCCAAAAAGGAGTGGGAGACCCGTGTATAGTAGAGGCCAGAAAAAATTAGAAGCCGAAAAGTGGTGGGAGGCCAAAAAGGGGTGGGAAGCCAAAAAATGTTGGGAGGCAGCAGAGAAGTAGAGGCTAGAAAATATTGGAGGCTGAAAAGGGGTGGGAGGCCATAAAAGGGTGGGAGGCTGGAGAGAAGTAGAGGCCAGAATAAATTGGAGGCCGAAAAGAAGTGGGAGTCCAAAAACGGGTGGGAGGCTGGAGAGTATTAGAGGCCAGAAAAAATTGGAGG
Source organism: Strix uralensis (assembly GCF_047716275.1). Lineage (NCBI taxonomy): Eukaryota > Metazoa > Chordata > Aves > Strigiformes > Strigidae > Strix > Strix uralensis. The sequence goes on from NC_133988.1 coordinate 18,268,585, forward strand.
CCAAAAATGAGTGGGAGGCCAAAAAGGGGTGGGAGGCCAATGAATGGCAGGAGGTTGGAGAGAAGTAGAGGCCAGAAAAAATTGGAGGCCGAAAAGGGGTGGGAGGCCAAAAAGGGGTGGGAGGCTGGAGAGCAGTAGAGGCCAGAAACAAATTGGAGGCCGAAAAGGAGTGGGAGGCCGAAACAGGGTGGGAGGCCAAAAAAGGGTGGGAGGCTGGAAAGGAGTAGAGGCCAGAAAGAATTGGAGGCTAAAAAGGAGTGGGAGGCCAAAATGGGTTGGGAGGCCAAAAAAGGGTGGGAGGCTGGAGAGATGTAGAGGCCATTAAAACTTGGAGGACAAAAAGGTGTGGGAGGCCGACAAATGGTGGGAGGTTGGAGAGAAGTAGACGCCAGAAAAAATTAGAGGTCGAAAAGGTGTGGGAGGTCGAAAAATGGTGGGAGGCTGCAGAGAAGTAGAGGCCAGGAAATATTGGAGGTCGAAAACGTGTGGGAGGCCATAAAAAGGTGGGAGGCTGGTGAGAAGTAGTGACCAGAAAAAATTGGAGGCCGAAAAGGGATGGGAGGCCAAAAACGGGTGGGAGGCTGGTGAGAAGTAGAGGCCAGAAAAAATCGGCAGCCAAAAATGAGTGGGAGGCCAAAAAGGGATGGGAGGACGATGAATGGCAGGAGGTTGGAGAGAAGTAGAGGCCAGAAAAAATTGGAGGGCGAAAAGGGGTGGGAGGCCAAAAAGGGGTGGGAGGCTGGAGAGCAGTAGAGGCCAGAAAAAATTGGAGGCCGAAAAGGAGTGGGAGGCCGAAACGGGGTGGGAAGCCAAAAAAGGGTGGGAGGCTAGAGAGAAGTAGAGGCCAGAAAAAATTGGAGGCCCAAAAGTGGTGGGAGGCCAAAAAGGGGTGGGAGGCCATAAAAGGGTGGGAGGCTGGAGAGAAGTAGAGGCTAGAAAAAATTGGAGGCCGAAAAGGAGTGGGAGGCCAAAAAGGAGTGGGAGACCATTGAATAGTAGAGGACAGAAAAAATTAGAAGAAAAAAAATGGTGGGAGGCCGGAAAGGGGTGGGAGGCTGGTGAGAAGTAGAAGCCAGAAAAGATTGAGGCTGAAAATGAGTGGGAGGCCAAAAAGGTGTGGGAGGCCGAAAAATGGTGGGAGGCTGGAGAGAAGTAGATGCCAGAAAAAATTGGCACCCAAAATGAGTGGGAGGCCAAAAAGGAGTGGGAGACCGTTGAATAGTAGAGGCCAGAAGAAATTTGAAGCCGAAAAAGTGTGGGAGTCCAAAAACGGGTGGGAGGCTGGAGAGGAGTAGAGGCCAGAAAATATTGGCGGCCAAAATGAGTGGGAGGCCAAAAAGGGGTGGGAGGCCAAAAAGGTGTGGGAGGCCGAAAAATGGTGGGAGGCTGGAAAGAAGTAGAGGCTAGAAAAAATTGGAGGCCGAAAAGGAGTGGGAGGCCAGAAAGGAGTGCGAGACCGGTGAATAGTAGAGGCCAGAAAAAATTAGCAGCCGAAAAGTTGTGGGAGGGCAAAAAAGGGTGGGAGGTTGGAGAGAAGTGGAGGCCAGAAAAAATTGGCGGCCAAAATGAGTGGAGGCCAAAAAGGGGTGGGAGGGATAAAAGGGGTGGGAGGCCGAAAAATGGTGGGACGCTGCAGAGAAGTAGAGGCTAGAAAATATTGTAGTCCGAAAAGGGGTGGGAGACCAAAAAAGGAGTGGGAGACCGGTGAATAGTAGAGGGCAGAAAAAATTGGCAGCCGAAAAGGGGTGGGAGGCCGAAAAGGGGTGGGAGGCAAAAAAAGGGTGGGAGGCTGGAAAGGAGTAGAGGCCAGAAAGAATTGGAGGCTAAAAAGGAGTGGGAGGCCAAAAAGGGGTGGGAGGCCAGAAAGGGGTGGGAGGCTGGAGAGAAGTAGAGGCCAGAAAATATAGGAGTTCGAAAACGTGTGGGAGGCCATAAAAACTTGGGAGGCTGGTGAGAAGTAGAGGTTAAAAAAAATGGTGGCCGAAATCTGGTGGGAGGCCAAAAAAGGGTGGGAGGCTGGAGAGAATTAGAGGCCAGGAAATATTGGAGGTCGAAAACGTGTGGGAGGCCATAAAAAGGTGGGAGGCTGGTGAGAAGTAGAGACCAGAAAAAATTGGAGGCTGAAAAGGGATGGGAGGCCAAAAAGGAGTGAAAGAATGGTGAATAGTAGAGGCCAGAAAAAACTAGAAGCCGAAAAGGGGTGGGAGGACGAAAAGGGGTGGGAGGCTGGTGAGAAGTAGAGGACAGAAAAAATTGGAGGTCAAAAAGGGGTGGGAGGCCGAAAAGGGGTGGGAGGGAAAAAAGGTGTGGGAGGGCGAAAAATGGTGGGAGGCTGGAGAGAAGTAGAGGCTACAAAAAATTGGAGGCCGAAAAGGGGTGGGAGGCCATAAAAGGGTGGGAGGCTGGAGAGAAGTAGAGGCCAGAATAAATCGGAGGCCGAAAAGAAGTGGGCGGCCAATAAGGGGTGGGAGGCTGGAGAGAATTGGAGGCCAAAAATGAGTGGGAGGCCAAAAAGGGGTGGGAGGCCGATGAATGGCAGGAGGTTGGAGAGAAGTAGAGGCCAGAAAAAATTGGAGGTCGAAAAGGGGTGGGAGGCCAAAAAGGGGTGGGAGGCTGGAGAGCAGTAGAGGCCAGAAACAAATTGGAGACCGAAAAGGAGTGGGAGTCCGAAACAGGGTGGGAGGCCTAAAAAGGGTGGGAGGCTGGAAAGGAGTAGAGGCCAGAAAGAATTGGAGGCTAAAAAGGAGTGGGAGGCCAAAAAGGGGTGGGAGTCCAGAAAGGGGTGGGAGGCTGGTGAGAAGTAGAGGCCTGAAAAAATTGGAGGCCAAAAAGCTGTGGGAGGCCGACAAATGGTGGGAGGCTGGAGAGAAATAGAGGCCAGAAAAAATTAGAGGTCGAAAAGGGGTACGAGGCCAAAAAAGGGTGGGAGGCTGGAGAGAAGTAGAGGCCAGAATAAATTGGCAGCCGAAAATGAGTGGGAGGCCAAAAGGGGGTGGGAGGCCGAAAAATGGTGGGAGGCTGGAGAGAAGTAGAGGCCAGAAAAAATTGGAGGCCAAAAAGGTGTGGGAGGCCGACAAATGGTGGGAGGTTGGAGAGAAGTAGAGGCCAGAAAAAATTAGAGTTCGAAAAGGTGTGGGAGGCCGAAAAATGGTGGGAGGCTGGAGAGAAGTAGAGGCTAGAAAATATTGGAGGCCGGAAAGGGGTGGGAGGCCAAAAAAGGGTGGGAGGCTGGAGAGAAGTAGAGGCTAGAAAATATTGGAGGCCAAAAGGGGTGGGAGGCCGACAAATGGTGGGAGGCTGGAGAGAAGTAGAGGCCAGAAAAAATTAGAGGTCGAAAAGGGGTACGAGGCCAAAAAAGGGTGGGAGGCTGGTGAGAAGTAGAGGCCAGAAAAAATTGGCAGCCGAAAATGAGTGGGATGCCAAAAGGGGGTGGGAGGCCGAAAAATGGTGGGAGGCTGGAGAGAAGTAGAGGCCAGAAAAAATTGGAGGCCAAAAAGGTGTGGGAGGCCGACAAATGGTGGGAGGTTGGAGAGAAGTAGAGGCCAGAAAAAATTAGAGGTCGAAAAGTTGTGGGAGGCCGAAAAATGGTGGGAGGCTGGAGAGAAGTAGAGGCTAGAAAATATTGGAGGCCGGAAAGGAGTGGGAGGCCAAAAAAGGGTGGGAGGCTGGAGAGAAGTAGAGGCTAGAACATATTGGAGGCTAAAAGGGGTGGGAGGCCAAAAAGGAGTGGGAAACTGGTGAAAAGTAGAGGCCAGAAAAAATTAGAAGCCGAAAAGGGGTGGGAGGCCAAAAAGGGGTGGGAGGCCAAAAAGGGGTGGGAGGCTGGTGAGAAGTAGAGGCCAGAAAAAATTGGAGGTCGAAAAGGAGTGGGAGGCCAAAAAGGAGTGGGAGACGCGTGAATAGTAGAGGCCAGAAAAAATTAGAAGCCGAAAAGGGGTGGGAGGCCGGAAAGGGGTGGGAGGCTGGAGAGAAGTAGAAGCCAGAAAAAATTGGAGGCTGAAAATGAGTGGGAGACCAAAAAGGGGTGGGAGGCCGAAAAATGTTGGGAGGCTGGTAAGAAGTAGAGGCCAGAAAATATTGTAGGCCAAAAAGGTGTGGAGGCCAAAAAATTGTGGGAGGCTGGTGAGAAGTAGAGGCCAGAAAAAATTGGAGGGCGAAAAGGGGTGGGAGGCCAAAAAGGGGTGGGAGGCCGAAAAATGGTGGGAGGCTGGTGAGAGGTATAGGCCAGAAAAATTTAGAGGCCGAAAAGCAGTGGGAGGCCAAAAAAGGGTGGGAGGCTGGTGAGAAGTAGAGGCCAGAAAAAATTAGAGGTCGAAAATGTGTGGGAGGCCGAAAAATGGTGGGAGGGTGGAGAGAAGTAGAGGCTAGAAAATATTGGAGGCCGAAAAGAGGTTCGAGTCCAAAAAAGGGTGGGAGGCTGGAGAGAATTAGAGGCCAGGAAAAATTGGAGGCCAAAAAGGGGTGGGATGCCAAAATGGGGTGGGAGGCCAAGAAAGGGTGGGAGGCTGGAGAGAAGAAGAGGCCAGAAAAAATTGGAGGCCAAAAAGGGGTGGGAGGCCGATAAATGGTGGGAGGCTGCAAAGGAGTAGAGGCAATAAAAAATTGGAGGCTAAAAAGGAGTGGGAGGCCAAAAAGGTGTGGGAGGCCGAAAAATGGTGGGAGGCTGGAAAGAAGTAGAGGCTAGAAAAAATTGGAGGCCGAAAAGGAGTGGGAGGCCAGAAAGGAGTGGGAGACCGGTGAATAGTAGAGGCCAGAAAAAATTAGCAGTCGAAAAGTTGTGGGAGGGCAAAAAGGGGTGGGAGGGCAAAAAAGGGTGGGAGGTTGGAGAGGAGTAGAGGCCAGAAAATATTGGCGGCCAAAATGAGTGGGAGGCCAAAAAGGGGTGGGAGGCCAAAAAGGTGTGGGAGGCCGAAAAATGGTGGGAGGCTGGAGAGAAGTAGAGGCCAGAAAATATTGGAGTTCGAAAACGTGTGGGAGGCCATAAAAACTTGGGAGGCTGGTGAGAAGTAGAGGTTAAAAAAAATGGTGGCCGAAAACTGGTGGGAGGCCGAAAATGGGTGGGAGGCTGGAGAGAATTAGAGGCCAGGAAATATTGGAGGTCGGAAACGTGTGGGAGGCCATAAAAAGGTGGGAGGCTGGTGAGAAGTAGAGACCAGAAAAAATTGGAGGCTGAAAAGGGATGGGAGGCTAAAAAGGAGTGAGAGAACGGTGAATAGTAGAGGCCAGAAAAAACTAGAAGCCGAAAAGGGGTGGGAGGACGAAAAGGGGTAGGAGGCTGGTGAGAAGTAGAGGACAGAAAAAATTGGAGGTCAAAAAGGGGTGGGAGGCCGAAAAGGGGTGGGAGGCTGGTGAGAAGTAGAGGCCAGAAAAAATCGGCAGCCAAAAATGAGTGGGAGGCCAAAAAGGGGTGGGAGGGAAAAAAGGTGTGGGAGGGCGAAAAATGGTGGGAGGCTGGAGAGAAGTAGAGGCTACAAAAAATTGGAGGCCGAAAAGGGGTGGGGGGCCATAAAAGGGTGGGAGGCTGGAGAGAAGTAGAGGCCAGAATAAATCGGAGGCCGAAAAGAAGTGGGCGGCCAATAAGGGGTGGGAGGCTGGAGAGAATTGGAGGCCAAAAATGAGTGGGAGGCCAAAAAGGGGTGGGAGGCCGATGAATGGCAGGAGGTTGGAGAGAAGTAGAGGCCAGAAAAAATTGGAGGCCGAAAAGGGGTGGGAGGCCAAAAAGGGGTGGGAGGCTGGAGAGCAGTAGAGGCCAGAAACAAATTGGAGACCGAAAAGGAGTGGGAGGCCGAAACAGGGTGGGAGGCCAAAAAAGGGTGGGAGGCTGTAAAGGAGTAGAGGCCAGAAAGAATTGGAGGCTAAAAAGGAGTGGGAGGCCAAAAAGGGGTGGGAGGCCAGAAAGGGGTGGGAGGCTGGTGAGAAGTAGAGGCCAGAAAAAATTGGAGGTCGAAAAGGAGTGGGAGGCCAAAAAGGATTGGGAGACGCGTGAATAGTAGAGGCCAGAAAAAATTAGAAGCCGAAAAGGGGTGGGAGGCCAATAGGGGGTGGGACGTCGAAAAATGGTGGGAGGCTGGAGAGAAGTAGACGCCAGAAAAAATTGGCGGCCAAAATGCGTGGGAGTCCCACAAATGGTGGGAGGCTGGAGAGAAGTAGAGGCAAGAAAAAATTAGTAGTCGAAAAGGTGCGGGAGACCGAAAAATGGTGGGAGGCTGGAGAGAAGTAGAGGCTAGAAAATATTGGAGGCCGTAAAGGGGTGGGAGGCCAAAAAAGGGTGGGAGGCTGGAGAGAAGTAGAGGCCAGAAAAAATTGGCGGCCACAATGAGTGGGAGGCCAAAAAGGAGTGGTAGACCGGTGAAAAGTAGAGGCCAGAAAAAATTAGAAGCCGAAAAGGGGTGGGAGGCCAAAAAGGGGTGGGAGGCTGGTGAGAAGTAGAGGCCAGAAAAAATTGGAGGTCGAAAAGGAGTGGGAGGCCAAAAAGGAGTGGGAGACGCGTGAATAGTAGAGGCCAGAAAAAATTTGAAGCTGAAAAGGGGTGGGAGGCCGGAAAGGGGTGGGAGGCTGGAGAGAAGTAGAAGCCAGAAAAAATTGGAGGCTGAAAATGAGTGGGACGCCAAAAAGGGGTGGGAGGCCGAAAAATGGTGGGAGGCTGGTAAGAAGTAGAGGCCAGAAAAAATTGTAGGCCAAAAAGGTGTGGAGGCTGAAAAATGGTGGGAGGCTGGTGAGAAGTAGAGGCCAGAAAAAATTGGAGGGCGAAAAGGGGTGGGAGGCCAAAAAGGGGTGGGAGGCTGGAGAGAAGTAGAGGCCAGAAAAAATTGGCAGCCGAAAATGAGTGGGAGGCCAAAAAGGAGTGGGAGACCTGTGAATAGTAGAGGCCAGAAAAAATTAGAAGCCGAAAAGTGGTGGGAGGCCGAAAAGGGGTGGGAGGCCGACAAATGGTGGGAGGCTGCAGAGAAGTAGAGGCTAGAAAATATTGGAGGCTGAAAAGGGGTGGGAGGCCAAAAAGGAGTGGGAGACCAGTGAATAGTGGAGGCCAGAAGAAATTTGAAGCCGAAAAGGGGTGGGAGTCCAAAAATGGGTGGGAGGCTGGAGAGGAGTAGAGGCCAGAAAATATTGGTGGCCAAAATGAGTGGGAGGTCAAAAAGGGGTGGGAGGCCAAAAAGGTGTGGGAGGCCGAAAAATGGTGGGAGGCTGGAAAGAAGTAGCGTCTAGAAAAAATTGGAGGCCGAAAAGGAGCGGGAGGCCAGAAAGGTGTGGGAGACCGGTGAATAGTAGAGGCCAGAAAAAATTAGCAGCCGAAAGGTTGTGGGAGGGCAAAAAGGGGTGGGAGGGCAAAAAAGGATGGGAGGTTGGAGAGAAGTAGAGGCCAGAAAAAATTGGCGGCCAAAATGAGTGGAGGGCAAAAAGGGGTGGGAGGGATAAAAGGGGTGGGAGGCCGAAAAATGGTGGGACGCTGGAGAGAAGTAGAGGCCAGAAAAAATCGGCAGCCAAAAATGAGTGGGAGGCCAAAAAGGGGTGGGAGGGAAAAAAGGTGTGGGAGGGCGAAAAATGGTGGGAGGCTGGAGAGAAGTAGAGGCTACAAAAAATTGGAGGCCGAAAAGGGGTGGGGGGCCATAAAAGGGTGGGAGGCTGGAGAGAAGTAGAGGCCAGAATAAATCGGAGGCCGAAAAGAAGTGGGCGGCCAATAAGGGGTGGGAGGCTGGAGAGAATTGGAGGCCAAAAATGAGTGGGAGGCCAAAAAGGGGTGGGAGGCCGATGAATGGCAGGAGGTTGGAGAGAAGTAGAGGCCAGAAAAAATTGGAGGCCGAAAAGGGGTGGGAGGCCAAAAAGGGGTGGGAGGCTGGAGAGCAGTAGAGGCCAGAAACAAATTGGAGACCGAAAAGGAGTGGGAGGCCGAAACAGGGTGGGAGGCCAAAAAAGGATGGGAGGCTGTAAAGGAGTAGAGGCCAGAAAGAATTGGAGGCTAAAAAGGAGTGGGAGGCCAAAAAGGGGTGGGAGGCCAGAAAGGGGTGGGAGGCTGGTGAGAAGTAGAGGCCAGAAAAAATTGGAGGTCGAAAAGGAGTGGGAGGCCAAAAAGGATTGGGAGACGCGTGAATAGTAGAGGCCAGAAAAAATTAGAAGCCGAAAAGGGGTGGGAGGCCAATAGGGGGGGGGACGTCGAAAAATGGTGGGAGGCTGGAGAGAAGTAGACGCCAGAAAAAATTGGCGGCCAAAATGCGTGGGAGTCCCACAAATGGTGGGAGGCTGGAGAGAAGTAGAGGCAAGAAAAAATTAGTAGTCGAAAAGGTGCGGGAGACCGAAAAATGGTGGGAGGCTGGAGAGAAGTAGAGGCTAGAAAATATTGGAGGCCGTAAAGGGGTGGGAGGCCAAAAAAGGGTGGGAGGCTGGAGAGAAGTAGAGGCCAGAAAAAATTGGCGGCCACAATGAGTGGGAGGCCAAAAAGGAGTGGTAGACCGGTGAAAAGTAGAGGCCAGAAAAAATTAGAAGCCGAAAAGGGGTGGGAGGCCAAAAAGGGGTGGGAGGCTGGTGAGAAGTAGAGGCCAGAAAAAATTGGAGGTCGAAAAGGAGTGGGAGGCCAAAAAGGAGTGGGAGACGCGTGAATAGTAGAGGCCAGAAAAAATTTGAAGCCGAAAAGGGGTGGGAGGCCGGAAAGGGGTGGGAGGCTGGAGAGAAGTAGAAGCCAGAAAAAATTGGAGGCTGAAAATGAGTGGGACGCCAAAAAGGGGTGGGAGGCCGAAAAATGGTGGGAGGCTGGTAAGAAGTAGAGGCCAGAAAAAATTGGCAGCTGAAAAGGGTTGGGAGGCCGAAAAGGGGTACGAGGCAAAAAAAGGGTGGGAGGCTGGAAAGGAGTAGAGGCCGGAAAAAATTGGAGGCTAAAAAGGAGTGGGAGGCCAAAAAGGGGTGGGAGGCCAGAAAGGAGTGGGAGGCTGGAGAGAAGTAGAGGCCAGAAAATATTGGAGTTATAAAACGTGTGGGAGGCCATAAAAACTTGGGAGGCTGGTGAGAAGTAGAGGGTAAAAAAATTGGTGGCCGAAAACTGGTGGGAGGCCAAAAAAGGGTGGGAGGCTGGAGAGAATTAGAGGCCAGGAAATATTGGAGGTCGAAAACGTGTGGGAGGCCATAAAAAGGTGGGAGGCTGGTGAGAAGTAGAGACCAGAAAAAATTGGAGGCTAAAAAGGAGTGAGAGGCCAAAAAAGGGGTGGGAGTCCAGAAAGGGGTGGGAGGCTGGTGAGAAGTAGAGGCCAGAATATATTGGAGGTCAAAAAGGTGTGGGAGGCTGACAAATGGTGGGAGGCTGGAGAGAAGTAGAGGCCAGAAAAAATTAGAGGTCGAAAAGGGGTGGGAGGCCAAAAAAGGGTGGGAGGCTGGAGAGAAGTAGAGGGCAGAAAAATTTGGCAGCCGAAAATGAGTGGGAGGCCAAAAGGGGGTGGGAGGCCGAAAAATGGTGGGAGGCTGGTAAGAAGTAGAGGCCAGAAAAAATTGGAGGCCAAAAAGTTGTGGGAGGCCGACAAATGGTGGGAGGCTGGAGAGAAGTAGAGGCCAGAAAAAATTAGAGGTCAAAAAGGTGTGGGAGGCCGAAAAATGGTGGGAGGCTGGAGAGAAGTAGAGGCCAGAAAAAATTAGAGGTCGAAAAGATGTGGGAGGCCGAGAAATGGTGGGAGGGTGGAGAGAAGTAAAGGCTAGAAAATATTGGAGGCCAAAAAGGTGTGGGAGGCCAAAAAGGAATGGGAGACCAGTGAATAGTAGAGGCCAGAAAAAATTAGAGGTCGAAAAGATGTGGGAGGCCGAAAAATGGTGGTAGGCTGGAGAGAAGTAGAGGCTAGAAAATGTTGGAGTCCGAAAAGGGGTGGGAGGCCAAAAAAGGGTGGGAGGCTGGAAAGGAGTAGAGGCCAGAAAGAATTGGAGGCTAAAAAGGAGTGGGAGGCCTAAAAGGGGTGGGAGTCCAGAAAGGGGTGGGAAGCTGGTTAGAAGTAGAGGCCAGAAAAAATTGGAGGCCAAAAAGCTGTGGGAGGCCGACAAATGGTGGGAGGTTGGAGAGAAGTAGAGGCCAGAAAAAATTAGAGGTAGAAAAGGTGTGGGAGGCCGAAAAATGGTGGGAGGCTGGAGAGAAGTAGAGGCTAGAAAATATTGGAGTTATAAAACGTGTGGGAGGCCATAAAAACTTGGGAGGCTGGTGAGAAGTAGAGGGTAAAAAAATTGGTGGCTGAAAACTGGTGGGAGGCCGAAAATGGGTGGGAGGCTGGAGAGAATTAGAGGCCAGGAAATATTGGAGGTCGAAAACGTGTGGGAGGCCATAAAAAGGTGGGAGGCTGGTGAGAAGTAGAGACTAGAAAAAATTGGAGGCTGAAAAGGGGTGGGAGGCCAAAAAGGAGTGAGAGACCGGTGAATAGTAGAGGCCAGAAAAAACTAGAAGCCGAAAAGGGGTGGGAGGACGAAAAGGGGTGGGAGGCTGGTGAGAAGTAGAGGCCAGAAAAAATTGGCGGCCAAAATGAGTGGAGGCCATAAAGGCGTGGGATAGAAAAAAGGGGTGGGAGGGCGAAAAATGGTGGGACGCTGGAGAGAAGTAGAGGCTAGCAAATATTGGAGGCCAAAAAGGGGTGGGAGGCCAAAAAAGGGTGGGAGGCTGGAAAGGAGTAGAGGCCAGAAAGAATTGGAGGCTGAAAAGGAGTGGGAGGCCAAAAAGGGGTGGGAGGCCAGAAAGGGGTGGGAGGCTGGTTAGAAGTAGAGGCCAGAAAAAATTGGAGGCCAAAAAGCTGTGGGAGGCCGACAAATGGTGGGAGGTTGGAGAGAAGTAGAGGCCAGAAAAAATTAGAGGTAGAAAAGGTGTGGGAGGCCGAAAAATGGTGGGAGGCTGGAGAGAAGTAGAGGCTAGAAAATATTGGAGGCCGTAAAGGGGTGGGAGGCCAAAAAAGGGTGGGAGGCTGGAGAGAAGTAGAGGCCAGAAAAAATTGGCGGCCAAAATGAGTGGGAGGCCAAAAAGGAGTGGGAGACCGGTGAAAAGTAGAGGCCAGAAAAAATTAGAAACCGAAAAGGGGTGGGAGGCCGAAAATGGGTGGGAGGCTGGAAAGAAGTAGAGTCTAGAAAAAATTGGAGGCCGAAAAGGAGTGGGAGGCCAGAAAGGAGTGGGAGACCGGTGAATAGTAGAGTCCAGAAAAATTGGCAGCTTAAAAGGGGTGGGAGGCCGAAAAGGGGTGCGAGGCAAAAAAAGGGTGGGAGGCTGGAAAGGAGTAGAGGCCGGAAAAAATTGGAGGCTAAAAAGGAGTGGGAGGCCAAAAAGGGGTGGGAGGCCAGAAAGGGGTGGGAGGCTGGAGAGAAGTAGAGGCCAGAAAATATTGGAGTTATAAAACGTGTGGGAGGCCATAAAAACTTGGGAGGCTGGTGAGAAGTAGAGGGTAAAAAAATTGGTGGCCGAAAACTGGTGGGAGGCCAAAAAAGGGTGGGAGGCTGGAGAGAATTAGAGGCCAGGAAATATTGGAGGTCGAAAACGTGTGGGAGGCCATAAAAAGGTGGGAGGCTGGTGAGAAGTAGAGACCAGAAAAAATTGGAGGCTGAAAAGGGATGGGAGGCCAAAAAGGAGTGAAAGAACGGTGAATAGTAGAGGCCAGAAAAAACTAGAAGCCGAAAAGGGGTGGGAGGACGAAAAGGGGTGGGAGGCTGGTGAGAAGTAGAGGCCAGAAAAAATTGGAGGTCAAAAAGGGGTGGGAGGCCGAAAAGGGGTGGGAGGCTGGTGAGAAGTAGAGGCCAGAAAAAATCGGCAGCCAAAAATGAGTGGGAGGCCAAAAAGGGGTGGGAGGGAAAAAAGGTGTGGGAGGGCGAAAAATGGTGGGAGGCTGGCGAGAAGTAGAGGCTAGAAAAAATTGGAGGCCGAAAAGGGGTGGGAGGCCATAAAAGGGTGGGAGGCTGGAGAGAAGTAGAGGCCAGAATAAATCGGAGGCCGAAAAGAAGTGGGCGGCCAATAAGGGGTGGGAGGCTGGAGAGAATTGGAGGCCAAAAATGAGTGGGATGCCAAAAAGGGGTGAGAGGCCGATGAATGGCAGGAGGTTGGAGAGAAGTAGAGGCCAGAAAAAATTGGAGGCCGAAAAGGGGTGGGAGGCCAAAAAGGGGTGGGAGGCTGGAGAGCAGTAGAGGCCAGAAACAAATTGGAGACCGAAAAGGAGTGGGAGGCCGAAACAGGGTGGGAGGCCAAAAAAGGGTGGGAGGCTGGAAAGGAGTAGAGGCCAGAAAGAATTGGAGGCTGAAAAGGAGTGGGAGGCCAAAAAGGGGTGGGAGGCCAGAAAGGGGTGGGAGGCTGGTTAGAAGTAGAGGCCAGAAAAAATTGGAGGCCAAAAAGCTGTGGGAGGCCGACAAATGGTGGGAGGTTGGAGAGAAGTAGAGGCCAGAAAAAATTAGAGGTAGAAAAGGTGTGGGAGGCCGAAAAATGGTGGGAGGCTGGTGAGAAGTAGAGGCTAGAAAATATTGGAGGCCGTAAAGGGGTGGGAGGCCAAAAAAGGGTGGGAGGCTGGAGAGAAGTAGAGGCCAGAAAAAATTGGCGGCCAAAATGAGTGGGAGGCCAAAAAGGAGTGGGAGACCGGTGAAAAGTAGAGGCCAGAAAAAATTAGAAACCGAAAAGGGGTGGGAGGCCGAAAATGGGTGGGAGGCTGGAAAGAAGTAGAGTCTAGAAAAAATTGGAGGCCGAAAAGGAGTGGGAGGCCAGAAAGGAGTGGGAGACCGGTGAATAGTAGAGTCCAGAAAAATTGGCAGCTTAAAAGGGGTGGGAGGCCGAAAAGGGGTGCGAGGCAAAAAAAGGGTGGGAGGCTGGAAAGGAGTAGAGGCCGGAAAAAATTGGAGGCTAAAAAGGAGTGGGAGGCCAAAAAGGGGTGGGAGGCCAGAAAGGGGTGGGAGGCTGGAGAGAAGTAGAGGCCAGAAAATATTGGAGTTATAAAACGTGTGGGAGGCCATAAAAACTTGGGAGGCTGGTGAGAAGTAGAGGGTAAAAAAATTGGTGGCCGAAAACTGGTGGGAGGCCAAAAAAGGGTGGGAGGCTGGAGAGAATTAGAGGCCAGGAAATATTGGAGGTCGAAAACGTGTGGGAGACCAAAAAGGGGTGGGAGGCTGGTGAGAAGTAGAGGCCAGAAAAAATTGGAGGTCGAAAAGGAGTGGGAGGCCAAAAAGGAGTGGGAGACGCGTGAATAGTAGAGGCCAGAAAAAATTAGAAGCCGAAAAGGGGTGGGAGGCCGGAAAGGGGTGGGAGGCTGGAAAGAAGTAGAAGCCAGAAAAAATTGGAGGCTGAAAATGAGTGGGAGGCCAAAAAGGGATGGGAGGCCAAAAAATGGTGGGAGGCTGGTGAGAAGTGGAGGCCAGAAAAAATTGTAGGCCAAAAAGGTGTGGGAGGTCGAAAAATGGTGGGAGGCTGGTGAGAAGTAGAGGCCAGAAAAAATTGGAGGGCGAAAAGGGGTGGGAGGCCAAAAAGTTGTGGGAGGCCGAAAAATGGTGGGAGGCTGGTGAGAAGTAGAGGCCAGAAAAATTTAGAGGCCGAAAAGCAGTGGGAGGACAAAAAAGGGTGGGAGGCTGGTGAGAAGTAGAGGCCAGAAAAAATTAGAGGTCGAAAATGTGTGGGAGGCCGAAAAATGGTGGGAGTGTGGAGAGAAGTAGAGGCTAGAAAATATTGGAGGCCGAAAAGAGGTTCGAGTCCAAAAAAGGGTGGGAGGCTGGAGAGAATTAGAGGCCAGGAAAAATTGGAGGCCAAAAAGGGGTGGGATGCCAAAATGGGGTGGGAGGCCAAGAAAGGGTGGGAGGCTGGAGAGAAGAAGAGGCCAGAAAAAATTGGAGGCCAAAAAGGGGTGGGAGGCCGATAAATGGTGGGAGGCTGCAAAGGAGTAGAGGCAATAAAAAATTGGAGGCTAAAAAGGAGTGGGAGGCCAAAAAGGTGTGGGAGGCCGAAAAATGGTGGGAGGCTGGAAAGAAGTAGAGGCTAGAAAAAATTGGAGGCCGAAAAGGGGTGGGAGGCCAGAAAGGAGTGGGAGACCGGTGAATAGTAGAGGCCAGAAAAAATTAGCAGTCGAAAAGTTGTGGGAGGGCAAAAAGGGGTGGGAGGGCAAAAAAGGGTGGGAGGTTGGAGAGGAGTAGAGGCCAGAAAATATTGGCGGCCAAAATGAGTGGGAGGCCAAAAAGGGGTGGGAGGCCAAAAAGGTGTGGGAGGCCGAAAAATGGTGGGAGGCTGGAAAGAAGTAGAGGCTAGAAAAAATTGGAGGCCGAAAAGGAGTGGGAGGCCAGAAAGGAGTGGGAGACCGGTGAATAGTAGAGGCCAGAAAAAATTAGCAGCCGAAAAGTTGTGGGAGGGCAAAAAGGGGTGGGAGGGCAAAAAAGGGTGGGAGGTTGGAGAGGAGTAGAGGCCAGAAAAAATTGGCGGCCAAAATGAGTGGAGGCCAAAAAGGGGTGGGAGGGATAAAAGGGGTGGGAGGCCAAAAGATTTTGGGAGGCTGCAGAGAAGTAGAGGCTAGAAAATATTGTAGTCCGAAAAGGGGTGGGAGGCCGAAAAAGGAGTGGGAGACCGGTGAATAGTAGAGGGCAGAAAAAATTGGCAGCCGAAAAGGGGTGGGAGGCCGAAAAGGGGTGGGAGGCAAAAAAAGGGTGGGAGGCTGGAAAGGAGTAGAGGCCAGAAAGAATTGGAGGCTAAAAAGGAGTGGGAGGCCAAAAAGGGGTGGGAGGCCAGAAAGGGGTGGGAGGCTGGAGAGAAGTAGAGGCCAGAAAATATTGGAGTTCGAAAACGTGTGGGAGGCCATAAAAACTTGGGAGGCTGGTGAGAAGTAGAGGTTAAAAAAAATGGTGGCCGAAATCTGGTGGGAGGCCAAAAAAGGGTGGGAGGCTGGAGAGAATTAGAGGCCAGGAAATATTGGAGGTCGAAAACGTGTGGGAGGCCATAAAAAGGTGGGAGGCTGGTGAGAAGTAGAGACCAGAAAAAATTGGAGGCCGAAAAGGAGCGGGAGGCCAGAAAGGTGTGGGAGACCGGTGAATAGTAGAGGCCAGATAAAACTAGAAGCCGAAAAGGGGTGGGAGGACGAAAAGGGGTGGGAGGCAGGTGAGAAGTAGAGGACAGAAAAAATTGGAGGTCAAAAAGGGGTGGGAGGCCGAAAAGGGGTGGGAGGCTGGTGAGAAGTAGAGGCCAGAAAAAATCGGCAGCCAAAAATGAGTGGGAGGCCAAAAAGGGGTGGGAGGGGAAAAAGGTGTGGGAGGGCGAAAAATGGTGGGAGGCTGGAGAGAAGTAGAGGCCAGAAAAAATTGGAGGCCGAAAAGGGGTGGGAGGCCATAAAAGGGTGGGAGGCTGGAGAGAAGTAGAGGCCAGAATAAATCGGAGGCCGAAAAGAAGTCGGCGGCCAATAAGGGGTGGGAGGCTGGAGAGAATTGGAGGCCAAAAATGAGTGGGAGGCCAAAAAGGGGTGGGAGGCCGATGAATGGCAGGAGGTTGGAGAGAAGTAGAGGCCAGAAAAAATTGGAGGCCGAAAAGGGGTGGGAGGCCAAAAAGGGGTGGGAGGCTGGAGAGCAGTAGAGGCCAGAAACAAATTGGAGACCGAAAAGGAGTGGGAGGCCGAAACAGGGTGGGAGGCCAAAAAAGGGTGGGAGGCTGGAAAGGAGTAGAGGCCAGAAAGAATTGGAGGCTAAAAAGGAGTGGGAGGCCAAAAAGGGGTGGGAGGCCAGAAAGGGGTGGGAGGCTGGTGAGAAGTAGAGGCCAGAAAAAATTGGAGGTCGAAAAGGAGTGGGAGGCCAAAAAGGATTGGGAGACGCGTGAATAGTAGAGGCCAGAAAAAATTAGAAGCCGAAAAGGGGTGGGAGGCCAATAGGGGGTGGGACGCCGAAAAATGGTGGGAGGCTGGAGAGAAGTAGACGCCAGAAAAAATTGGCGGCCAAAATGCGTGGGAGTCCCACAAATGGTGGGAGGCTGGAGAGAAGTAGAGGCTAGAAAATATTGGAGGCCGTAAAGGGGTGGGAGGCCAAAAAAGGGTGGGAGGCTGGAGAGAAGTAGAGGCCAGAAAAAATTGGCGGCAACAATGAGTGGGAGGCCAAAAAGGAGTGGTAGACCGGTGAAAAGTAGAGGCCAGAAAAAATTTGAAGCCGAAAAGGGGTGGGAGGCCGGAAAGGGGTGGGAGGCTGGAGAGAAGTAGAAGCCAGAAAAAATTGGAGGCTGAAAATGAGTGGGACGCCAAAAAGGGGTGGGAGGCCGAAAAATGGTGGGAGGCTGGTAAGAAGTAGAGGCCAGAAAAAATTGTAGGCCAAAAAGGTGTGGAGGCCGAAAAATGGTGGGAGGCTGGTGAGAAGTAGAGGCCAGAAAAAATTGGAGGGCGAAAAGGGGTGGGAGGCCAAAAAGGGGTGGGAGGCTGGAGAGAAGTAGAGGCCAGAAAAAATTGGCAGCCGAAAATGAGTGGGAGGCCAAAAAGGAGTGGGAGACCTGTGAATAGTAGAGACCAGAAAAAATTAGAAGCCAAAAAGTGGTGGGAGGCCGAAAAGGGGTGGGAGGCCGACAAATGGTGGGAGGCTGCAGAGAAGTAGAGGCTAGAAAATATTGGAGGCTGAAAAGGGGTGGGAGTCCAAAAATGGGTGGGAGGCTGGAGAGGAGTAGAGGCCAGAAAATATTGGTGGCCAAAATGAGTGGGAGGTCAAAAAGGGGTGGGAGGCCAAAAAGGTGTGGGAGGCCGAAAAATGGTGGGAGGCTGGAAAGAAGTAGAGTCTAGAAAAAATTGGAGGCCGAAAAGGAGCGGGAGGCCAGAAAGGTGTGGGAGACCGGTGAATAGTAGAGGCCAGAAAAAATTAGCAGCCGAAAAGTTGTGGGAGGGCAAAAAGGGGTGGGAGGGCAAAAAAGGGTGGGAGGTTGGAGAGAAGTAGAGGCCAGAAAAAATTGGCGGCCAAAATGAGTGGAGGCCAAAAAGGGGTGGGAGGGATAAAAGGGGTGGGAGGCCGAAAAATGTTGGGAGGCTGCAGAGAAGTAGAGGCTAGAAAATATTGTAGTCCGAAAAGGGGTGGGAGGCCAAAAGAGGAGTGGGAGACCGGTGAAAAGTAGAGGCCAGAAAAAATTGGCAGCCGAAAAGGGGTGGGAGGCCGAAAAGGGGTGGGAGGCAAAAAAAGGGTGGGAGGCTGGAAAGGAGTAGAGGCCAGAAAGAATTGGAGGCTAAAAAGGAGTGAGAGGCCAAAAAAGGGGTGGGAGTCCAGAAAGGGGTGGGAGGCTGGTGAGAAGTAGAGGCCAGAATATATTGGAGGTCAAAAAGGTGTGGGAGGCTGACAAATGGTGGGAGGCTGGAGAGAAGTAGAGGCCAGAAAAAATTAGAGGTCGAAAAGGGGTGGGAGGCCAAAAAAGGGTGGGAGGCTGGAGAGAAGTAGAGGGCAGAAAAATTTGGCAGCCGAAAATGAGTGGGAGGCCAAAAGGGGGTGGGAGGCCGAAAAATGGTGGGAGGCTGGTAAGAAGTAGAGGCCAGAAAAAATTGGAGGCCAAAAAGTTGTGGGAGGCCGACAAATGGTGGGAGGCTGGAGAGAAGTAGAGGCCAGAAAAAATTGGTGGCCAAAATGAGTGGGAGGCCAAAAAGGAGTGGGAGACTGGTGAAAAGTAGAGGCCAGAAAAAATTAGAAGCCGAAAAGGGGTGGGAGGCCAAAAAGGGGTGGGAGGCTGGTAGAGAAGTAGAGGCCAAAAAAATTGGAGGTCAAAATGAGTGGGAGGCCAAAAAGGGGTGGGAGGCTGGTGAGAAGTAGAGGCCAGAAAAAATTGGAGGTCCAAAAGGAGTGGGAGGCCAAAAAGGAGTGGGAGACGCGTGAAAAGTAGAGGCCAGAAAAAATTAGAACCCGAAAAGGGGTGGGAGGCCGGACAGGGGTGGGAGGCTGGACAGAAGTGGAGGCCAGAAAAAATTGGCTGCCGAAAATGAGTGGGAGCCCAAAAAGGGGTGGGAGGCTGAAAAATGGTGGGAGGCTGGTGAGGGGTAGAGGCCAGAAAAAATTAGAGGTCGAAAATGTGTGGGAGGCCGAAAAATGGCGGGAGGGTGGAGAGAATTAGAGGCTAGAAAATATTGGAGGCCGAAAAGGGGTGGGAGACCAAAAAAGGGTTGGAAGCTGGAGAGAATTAGAGGCCAGGAAAAATTGGAGGCCAAAAAGGGGTGGGAGGCCAAAAAGGAGTGGGAGGGAAAAAAGGTGTGGGAGGCCGAAAAATGATGGGAGGTTGGAGAGAATTCGAGGCCAGAAAAATTGGAGGCCAAAATGAGTGGGAGGCCAAAAAAGGGTGGGAGGCAGGAGAGAAGTAGAGGCCAGAAAAAATTGGCATCCAAAAATGAGTGGGAGGCCAAAAAGGGGTGGAAGGCCGAAAAATGGTGGGAGGCTGGAGAGAAGTAGAGGCTAGAAAATATTGGAGGCCGTAAAGGTGTGGGAGGCCAAAAAATGGTGGGAGGCTGGTGAGAAGTAGAGGCCAGAAAAAATTGGAGGGCGAAAATTTGTGGGAGGCCAAAAAGGGGTGGGAGGCTGGACAGAAGTAGAGGCCAGAAAAATTTGGCTGCCGAAAATAAGTGGGAGGCCAAAAAGGGGTGGGAGGCCGAAAAATGGTGGGAGGCTGGTGAGAGGTAGAGGCCAGAAAAAATTAGAGGTCGAAAATGTGTGGGAGGCCGAAAAATGGTGGGAGGGTTGAGAGAATTAGAGGCTAGAAAATATTGGAGGCCGAAAAGGGGTGGGAGTCCAAAAAAGGGTGGGAAGCTGGAGAGAATTAGAGGCCAGGAAAAATTGGAGGCCAAAAAGGGGTGGGAGGCCGAAAAATGTTGGGAGGCTGGAGAGAAGTAGAGGCCAGAAAAAATTAGAGGTCGAAAAGATGTGGGAGGCCGAGAAATGGTGGGAGGGTGGAGAGAAGTAAAGGCTAGAAAATATTGGAGGCCGAAAAGGGTGGGAGGCCAAAAAGGAATGGGAGACCAGTGAATAGTAGAGGCCAGAAAAAATTAGAGGTCGAAAAGATGTGGGAGGCCGAAAAATGGTGGGAGGCTGGAGAGAAGTAGAGGCTAGAAAATGTTGGAGTCCGAAAAGGGGTGGGAGGCTGGAAAGAAGTAGAGTCTAGAAAAAATTGGAGGCCGAAAAGGAGTGGGAGGCCAGAAAGGAGTGGGAGACCGGTGAATAGTAGAGGCCAGAATAAATTGGCAGCTGAAAAGGGGTGGGAGGCCGAAAAGGGGTGCGAGGCAAAAAAAGGGTGGGAGGCTGGAAAGGAGTAGAGGCCGGAAAAAATTGGAGGCTAAAAAGGAGTGGGAGGCCAAAAAGGGGTGGGAGGCCAGAAAGGGGTGGGAGGCTGGAGAGAAGTAGAGGCCAGAAAATATTGGAGTTATAAAACGTGTGGGAGGCCATAAAAACTTGGGAGGCTGGTGAGAAGTAGAGGGTAAAAAAATTGGTGGCCGAAAACTGGTGGGAGGCCAAAAAAGGGTGGGAGGCTGGAGAGAATTAGAGGCCAGGAAATATTGGAGGTCGAAAACGTGTGGGAGGCCATAAAAAGGTGGGAGGCTGGTGAGAAGTAGAGACCAGAAAAAATTGGAGGCCGAAAAGGGGTGGGAGGACAAAAAGGAGTGAGAGACCGGTGAATAGTAGAGGCCAGAAAAAACTAGAAGCCGAAAAGGGGTGAGAGGACGAAAAGGGGTGGGAGGCTGGTGAGAAGTAGAGGCCAGAAAAAATTGGAGGCCAAAAAGGGGTGGGAGTCCGAAAAGGGGTGGGAGGCCAAAAAAGGGTGGGAGGCTGGAGAGAAGTAGAGGCTAGAAAAAATTGGAGGGCGAAAAGGGGTGGGAGGCCAAAAAGGGGTGGGAGGCTGGAGAGAAGTAGACGCCAGAAAAAATTGGCAGCCGAAAAGGAGTGGGAGGCCAAAAGGTGGTGGGAGGGAAAAAAGATGTGGGAGGCCGAAAAAGGGTGGGAGGCTGGAGAGGAGTAGAGGCCAGAAATAATTGGAGGCCAAAAAGGGGTGGGAGGCCGAAAAGGGGTGGGAGGTCAAAAAAGGGTGGGAGGGTGGAGAGAAGTAGAGGCTAGAAAAAATTGGAGGCCGAAAAGGAGTGGGAGGCCAGAAAGGAGTGGGAGACCGGTGAATAGTAGAGGCCAGAAAAAATTAGCTGCTGAAAAGGAGTGGGAGGACCCTATTCGCGGTTGCACGTGTCGCGGGTCATTGTTTCCACCCGGCCCCTATTTGCGGTTGCACCTGGCGCGGGTCACTGTTTCCTCCCGGACCCTATTCGCGGTTGCACCTGCCGCGGGTCACTGTTTCCACCCGGACCCTATTCGCGGTTGCACCTGCCGCGGGTCACTGTTTCCACCCGGACCCTAGTCGCGGTTGCACCTGGCGCCGGTCACTGTTTCCACCCGGACCCTATTCGCGGTTGCACGTGTCGGAGGGGGACACTTTTTCCACCGGGACCCTATTCGCGGTTCAACGTGCCGGGGGGGCGGGGGGGGGGGTGTGTGTCACTGTTTCCACCTGGACCCTATTCGCGGTTGCACGTGCCGGGGGTCACTGTTTCCACCCGGACCCTATTCGCGGTTGCACGTGCCGGGGGTCACTGTTTCCACCCGGCCCCTATTCGCGGTTGCACCTGCCGCGGGTCACTGTTTCCACCCGGACCCTAGTCGCGGTTGCATGTGTCGGGGGGGACGACACTGTTTCCACCCGGACCCTATTCGCGGTTGCACCTGACGCGGGTCACTGTTTCCACCCGGACCCTATTCGGAGTTGCACCTGCCGCGGGTCAGTGTTTCCACCCGGCCCCTAGTCGCGGTTGCACCTGTCGCGGGTCTCTGTTTCCACCCGGACCCTATTCGCGGTTGCACGTGCCGGGGGTCACTGTTTCCACCCGGCCCCTATTCGCGGTTGCACCTGCCGCGGGTCACTGTTTCCACCCGGACCCTATTCGCGGTTGCACCTGCCGCGGGTCACTGTTTCCACCCGGACCCTATTCGCGGTTGCACGTGTTGGAGGGGGACACTTTTTCCACCGGGACCCTATTCGCGGTTCAACGTGCCGGGGGGGGGGGGGTGTGTGTCACTGTTTCCACCTGGACCCTATTCGCGGTTGCACGTGCCGGGGGTCACTGTTTCCACCCGGACCCTAGTCGCGGTTGCACCTGCCGCGGGGTAAGAGTTTCCACCCGGACCCTATTCGCGGTTGCACCTGCCGCGGGTCACTGTTTCTACCCGGATACTATTCGGGGTTGCACCTGTCGCGGGTCACTGTTTCCACCCGGACCCTATTCGCGGTTCAACGTGCCGGGGGGGGGGGGGTGTGTGTGTCACTGTTTCCACCCGGACCCTATTCGCGGTTGCACCTGCCGCGGGTCACTGTTTCCACCCGGCCCCTATTCGCGGTTGCACCTGCCGCGGGTCACTGTTTCCACCCGGACCCTAGTCGCGGTTGCATGTGTCGGGGGGGACGACACTGTTTCCACCCGGACCCTATTCGCGGTTGCACCTGACGCGGGTCACTGTTTCCACCCGGACCCTATTCGGGGTTGCACGTGTCGGAGGGGGACACTTTTTCCACCGGGACCCTATTCGCGGTTCAACGTGCCGGGGGGGGGGGGGGTGTGTCACTGTTTCCACCTGGACCCTATTCGCGGTTGCACGTGCCGGGGGTCACTGTTTCCACCCGGACCCTAGTCGCGGTTGCACCTGCCGCGGGGTAAGAGTTTCCACCCGGACCCTATTCGCGGTTGCACCTGCCGCGGGTCACTGTTTCTACCCGGATACTATTCGGGGTTGCACCTGTCGCGGGTCACTGTTTCCACCCGGACCCTATTCGCGGTTCAACGTGCCGGGGGGGGGGGGGGGGGGGGTGTGTCACTGTTTCCACCCGGACCCTATTCGCGGTTGCACCTGCCGCGGGTCACTGTTTCCACCCGGCCCCTATTCGCGGTTGCACCTGCCGCGGGTCACTGTTTCCACCCGGACCCTAGTCGCGGTTGCATGTGTCGGGGGGGACGACACTGTTTCCACCCGGCCCCTATTCGCGGTTGCACCTGCCGCGGGTCAGTGTTTCCACCCGGCCCCTAGTCGCGGTTGCACCTGCCGCGGGTCTCTGTTTCCACCCGGACACTTTTCGCGGTTGCACGTGCCGGGGGTCACTGTTTCCACCCGGACCCTAGTCGCGGTTGCACCTGGCGCGGGTCACTGTTTCCACCCGGACCCTATTCGCGGTTGCACCTGCCGCGGGTCACTGTTTCGACCCGGACCCTATTCGGGGTTGCACCTGCCGCGGGTCAGTGTTTCCACACAGACCGCACTCCAGGTTGCGCCTCCTCCTGCACACTTTTTCCACACAGATTCTATTCCAGTTTAAAACCACATTACACGTTACAGTTTAGTAACACCTTCCAATTACAATGTAGGTTACAGCTTACACTGACACCTTAGGGTTACAGTTACACTGTACACCTTAGGGTTACAGGTTAGAGTTAGGGGGTGGAGTCAGGGGTGGGCTTAGGTTAGGGGGTGGACTCGGGGGTGGGCTTAGAGTTAGGGGGTGGACTCGGGGGAGGGCTTAGATTTAGGGGGTGGACTCAGGGGTGGGCTTAGAGTTAGGGGTTGGGCTCAGGGGTGAGTTTAGGGTTAGGAGGTGGACTTGGAGGTGGGCTTAGGGTTAGGGGGTGGACTCAGGGGTGGGCTTAGTGTTAGGGGGTGGAGTTAGGGGTGGTCTTAGAAGTACGGGGTGGACTCAGGGGTAGGCTTATGGTTAGGGGGTGAACTCAGGGGTGGGCTTAGACTTAGGGGTTGGGCTCAGGGGTGGGCTTAGGGTTAGGGGGTGGACTCAGGGGTGGGCTTAGGGTTAGGAGGTGGACTCGGGGGTGGGTTTAGAGTTAGGGGGTGGACTCGGGGGTGGGTTTAGGGTTAGGGGGTGGAATCGGGGATGGGTTTAGGGTTGGGGGTGGAATCGGGGATGGGCTTAGTGTTAGGAGGTGGACTCGGGGATGGGCTTAGTGTTAGGAGGTGGACTCGGGGGTGGGTTTAGAGTTAGGGGGTGGACTCGGGGGTGGGCTTAGTGTTAGGAGGTGGAATCGGGGATGGGCTTAGAGTTAGGAGGTGGAATCGGGGGTGGGCTTAGAGTTAGGGGGTGGACTCGGGGGTGGGCTTAGAGTTAGGAGGTGGACTCGGGGGTGGGTTAAGAGTTAGGGGGTGGACTCGGGGGTGGGTTTAGGGTTAGGGGGTGGAATCGGGGATGGGCTTAGTGTTAGGAGGTGGACTCGGGGGTGGGTTTAGGGTTAGGGGGTGGAATCGGGGATGGGCTTAGAGTTAGGAGGTGGACTCGGGGGTGGGCTTAGAGTTAGGGGGTGGACTCGGGGGTGGGTTTAGAGTTAGGGGGTGGACTCGGGGGTGGGTTTAGGGTTAGGGGGTGGAATCGGGGATGGGCTTAGAGTTAGGAGGTGGAGTCGGGGGTGGGCTTAGAGTTAGGGGGTGGACTCGGGGATGGGCTTAGTGTTAGGAGGTGGACTCGGGGGTGGGTTTAGAGTTAGGGGGTGGACTCGGGGGTGGGTTTAGGGTTAGGGGGTGGAATCAGGGATGGGCTTAGAGTTAGGAGGTGGACTCAGGGGTGGTCTTAGGGTTAGGGGGTGGAGTCAGGGGTGGGCTTAGAGTTAGGGGGTGGACTCGGGGGTGGGTTTAGGGTTAGGGGGTGGAATCGGGGATGGGCTTAGAGTTAGGAGGTGGAGTCGGGGGTGGGCTTAGAGTTAGGGGGTGGAGTCGGGGATGGGTTTAGAGTTAGGGGGTGGACTCGGGGGTGGGTTTAGGGTTAGGGGGTGGAATCAGGGATGGGCTTAGAGTTAGGAGGTGGACTCAGGGGTGGTCTTAGGGTTAGGGGGTGGAGTCAGGGGTGGGCTTAGAGTTAGGGGGTGGACTCAGGGGTGGGCTTAGAGTTAGGGGGTGGAGTTGGGGATGGGATCTAGGGTTAGGGGGTGGAGTCAGGGGCGGGATCTAGGGTTAAGGGGCAGAATTGGGGGTGGACTCTAGGGTTAGGGGTTAGGGGTTGGGGTTAGGGATTAGGCTGAGGGTCAGGGGTTAGGATTAGGGGTTGGGGGTGAGGGTTTAGGGTGATGGTGAGGGGTTAGGGGTTAGGGTGAGGGTGAAGGTGAGGGGTTAGGGTTTAAAAAAATAAAATTGGAGGACAAAATGGCGTGGGAGGCCCAAAAGGGGTGGGAGACCAGAAAAAATTGGAGGCCGGAATGGGGTGGGAGGCCAAAACGTGGTGGTAGGCTGGATGGAAGTAGATGCCATTAAAAGTGGAGGTTGAAAATGGGTGGGAGGCCAAAACAGGGTGGGAGGATGGAGGGATGTAGAGGCCTCCCACCCTGTATTGGTCTCCCACCATGATTCAGTTTGAAATTTCTTCTGGCCTCTACTTCTCTCCAGCTTCCCACCCGTTTTTGCCCTCCCACCCCATTTCCACCTCCACTTTTTCTGGCCTCTACTTCCCTCTGGCCTCCACCCCATTTTGGCCTCACAGCATGATTTTGCATCCACCTTTCATGGCCTCTACTTCCTTCTGGCCTCCCACTATATTTTGGCCTTCTGCCCTGTTTCAGCATCCACTATTTTATGGCCTCTACTTTGCTCTAGCTCCCACCCTGTTTGGGCCTCCCACCATGGTTCTGCCTCTAATTTTTTCTGCCCTCTACTTATGTCTGGCCACCCACCCCATTTTGGCCTCCCACCCCGTTTCGGCCTCCACCTTTCCCGGCGTCTACTTCCCTCCATCCTCCCACCCCGTTTCGGTCTCTCACTCCTTTTTGGCTTCCACATTTTTCTGGCCTCTATTTCCCTTCCAGCCTTCCATTTTGGCCTCGCGCAGCTTTTCCTCCACCTCCTTTATTCAGGCTTTTATGTGCTCTTTGCACTTCCGACACTTTGTTGCCCACCGAGCCCTTTTTGTTTCTCTCACCCCTTTTGGCACTCCACAGTTTTCTGCCCTGTACTTGCCCTTCAGCCTGTCACCTATTTTCGGTATCCACTCTTTTCTGCCCTCCGTGTCCCCCCGTGACTCCTGGCATCAAAGGCCAAGGGTTCAACGGTAACCGGGCTCAAACATCCGGAGAGGCCCCACCACGGCCGAATCCAGAGAGGCCCCAGAAAGGGAAAGAAGAAGAAAATCACGGCCATCTCGGCAGCACCCGCCTCCCACCGCAGGAAGAGAGAGCCCGCTCTGCAGACGAGGAAGGAGCCCTCTTCACAGTCCACAGCGGGCCAGAGCGCCAGCGAGCCCCGCAGGGTCCACGCGCGTCACCCAGAGCGCGGCACGGCCACGCGGCACATGAGGGAGCGCGGCTACACGTACGGGAAGCCGCGTCTTCCCTTCGGGGCCCCGTCGCCGCTCTCACGCGTTTCGGGCTCTCCCCCGGCCCCCTCTCTCTCCCACACCGCCGTGATTTTTTTGCTTCCCTTTACCTCTGCTCTCCTTCTTCTCTCCCGCTCCCTCTTATTCTGTCTTCTGCTACCTCTCCCTTTTTCTTTTTCTCTAGATGCCTTTGTCCCGCTTCCTCTCCTTCCGTTTTTTCATCCTCCGTCTCTCTCCCGTACCCCAGCACCGGTTTTTTCCTTTTCCGGTTCTTCGTCCCGTTCGGCATCGGCATCTTTTCACCCGCGGCGTCTATTCGTTTGGCATCTTATCGTACGTCTCTTTTCGGTATCCGGTATCCCAAAGACGTGCGTCGTCAGCTTAGATCTCTTCTCGAGTTTTTCAGAGAAGAGGATCGCTTTCATCTATCGTCTAGGCATCTCCTATGGTTTTTTCTGTTAAGTTTGCTTTTTTTTTTTTTCATTCTAGCAATTTAGGCGTCAGGCCTCTTCATACGCTTTCCGGTACATTTCAGGGAATTCCACGGTTTTTTGGTGTTTTCCGTCCTTCGGGACTCTTAAGGGAGTCAGTCGGAGAGACGGTCAAGGTCACTCCGAATCGTCGGCGACGCACAGTAAATAATTTATATCGGAACCGGTGATATTTCCGAGAAGGAATTCTTATAGGATCTAGTTCCGCTTCGTTCTTTAGCGCTCTCCGGGACACGGTTCCATTATCACAGAATCACAGAATCACAGAATCAACTAGGTTGGAAAGGACCTTGAAGATCATCCAGTCCAACCATTCACCTAACACTGCCAGTTCCCATGTACACCATATCTCTCGGCGCTATGTCGACCCTACTCTTAAACACCTCCAGGGATGGGGACTCTACCGCCTCCCCGGGCAATGCATTCCGCTGCCTAATAACCCGTTCTGTAAAGAAATACTTCCTGACATCTAGTCTAAACCTTCCGTGGCACAGCTGGAGGCCACTCCCTCTCGTCCTATCGCTTGTTATTTCATTAAAGAGACTCATCCCCAGCTCTCTGCAACCTCCTTTCAGGTAGCTATAGAGGGCCATGAGGTCTCCCCTCAGCCTCCTCTTCTCCAGACTAAACAACCCCAGTTCCCTCAGCCGCTCCCCGTACGACACGCGCTCCGGACCCTTCACCGGCTTCGTTGCCCTTCTCTGGACACGCTCGAGTAATTCAATGTCCTTTTTGTAGCGAGGGGCCCAAAACCGAACACAGTCATCGAGGTACGGCCTTACCAGCGCCGAGTACAGGGGCAAGATCACTTCCCTGTCCCCGCTGGCCACGCTATTTCTGATACGGGCCAGGACGCCACGGGCCTTGTCGGCCACCCGGGCACACTGCTGGTTCACGTTCAGCCGGCTGTCAATCGACACCCCCAGGTCCCTCTCTGACCGGCAGCTCTCCAGCCACTCCTCCCCAAGCCCGTAGCGCCACCGGGGGGGCTTAGGCAGCACGCGCGGTCTCGCCGGAAAAGACGAGTCACCCCGCAGCATTTCGGTTTTCACGTAGCAAACTACAGCGCCTCGTTTTGGATAACGATATTATTATCGCATTTAGCCGACTACTTCCCCACGTAGCTTAGCACGATATCTGTCTTTTTCTATCTATACCCCAGAAAAACTAGGTTTCATTCCCGTCCCGGTCACATCGCCGACACAATAGACTTAGCGAAAGAGCGGATATCGTCGTATCCGGTAAGGGTCGCTTTCTTTCTACGGCATTTTGCAGGTCACAAACTTAAGACAGAGGAGAAAACTCCCAGCTGCTCCCACAGGTGCCTTTATGCCTTCCGGTGGTTCAGCCCTCCCCTTTCCCAGGTGATCGTGGTCAGGGTGGTGGGTGGGGCCTGGGGTATATGAGCCACAGCCTCTCATCAGGGAGCTCATTCTGCTCTCAGGCCTCTCTGAGGTCAGTGCTCTGGTGTTCTTCAGAGTCAGTGGCAGATTTTGAGCTGAGGAAGCTCTTCATTCTGCTCTCGGGCCTCTCTGAGGTCAGAGCTCTGGTGTTCTTCAGAGTCAGTGGCAGATTTTGAGCCGAGGAAGCTCTTCATTCTGCTCTCGGGCCTCTCTGAGGTCAGCGCTCTGGTGTTCTTCAGAGTCAGCGGCAGATTTTGAGCCGAGGAAGATCTTCATTGTGCTCTCGGGCCTCTCTGAGGTCAGCGCTCTGGTGTTCTTCAGAGTCAGCGGCAGATTTTGAGCCGAGGAAGCTCTTCGTTGTGCTCTCGGGCCTCTCTGAGGTCAGAGCTCTGGTGTTCTTCAGAGTCGGTGGCAGATTTTGAGCCGAGGCAGCTCTTTGGGCAGGTGTGTTTTAATAATCACAGAAATAGAGGTACCTGAGACAAGAGTTTCAGCATCAGTCAAGGTTCAGCAGTGTGTATAGTAGGAAGTAAACAGGTACATAGTGGGTTTTTTTCAGGTAAGTAATTTTGTATCCGCGGGGCGGGTAAAACAGTTTAATAGCGTACACTTACATTTTTTCTTTTCATTCTAGATACATTGCATTTTCCTGACTTCATCGAAGACGGGACCTCGGTTTTTTCCCTAGCGTCGGCGTATACATCGTAAGGCGTCGATATCATCCACATAAACGTGACCAAAGGGGAGAGGATGGAGCGAGGGTCAGAGCGAGCATCTCGTAAGCATCCGTATACGGAGTTGTAGCCTTTCTCAGAAAAACGGTGGGGACGTTTTAGCATTCGTCAGGAAAGAGGCAGGGACGTAAGGCACGGAGTCTTTCGGGATCCGGGACGGCTCATCGCGTTTCCCGATCGCCCGCAGAGCGCCGTATCGTCTCGCGGGCGCAGCGTAGGCAGCCTTTGGAATAGGATGAGCATTTGAGGCGAACCGGGGCAGCGGAGAGGAGGGGCACGGGCCCGGCGTTTTCCCCCGAGCACAAATATAATATTCCATCTTTTGAAATCACAGGCGCCGCAAGCGACGACGGCCACGGCATCCGACACCGAAACCGGCACGGAGCGGGCGAGCCGAAAGGGCCACGCTTTCGAGGAGGAGGGCGTCGCGGAAGAGGGCCGCGTCGGCCGACACGACGCCGACCGGTCGCTCGCTTCGCGGACGTTCGGCGGACGACGCGGAGGAACCCGGCGACTCGGGAGCGTCCCGGTCGGCCGACGCGGTCGTCGCGGAAGACGGTCCGGCCTCCGGCCCTCTCGAAGCTAAGTCGAGGGTCCAGGGTGGGAAGGGTCCAGGAGGAAGGGACAGGGTCGGGAATCGCAGGGAGGGCTTTTCGAGGTAGCGTAGGGGAGAGGACCGTCCGGGAGCGGCGCCCCATGCGCCCGTAAAGGGAGCGAGTCACTTTTCAGTACCAGAGTACCGTGGTCAGGGCAGTTCCAGCCCGCGTCTGTGTCGTCGTGTACTTTGCGTGTTCTGCGTTCCGTATCTTATACCGTGCCGTCCTCAGGTCTAGACATCTCTGTAGGTCTTTGCGATCGTCAGGCATCTCGATAGCCCTCCCGAGAGTCTCGAGTACGTCCCCTCGTCGGCACGGCACCCGTCGAGCCCTTCTCGTCTCACAATTATAACCGGAAGCGTGGATCCGTCCCGCACGTGTCGTGTCGAGGACGTTCTCGAGCGGTCGTCTCTCGCAGGGGCGAGCTAGGCGGCGCCCCAGGCCGTGCTTTCGAGCGTCATTTTGGCACCCGGTAGTCTTCCGGGGTTTCGTCCCCACATCTTATGACTTAAAACCTGGCTTCTCACGCATCCGTCGTTCCGGTTTCGACGGTAACTTTGTCTCACGGGCCGCAGCGGTCGCCTCTCATTTCGGGGCCGCCATCGCGGCGCCGTAGGCCTTCGCCGCCGGCGGCATCTTCCCTACGGCCGTCGTTCTCGTCGCTCGCCGTCTTCTCGCGTCACTCGTGGCGTCCGCGTTTGGCGTCTGTCCGCGTCCGGGTCGGACCCGTCCCGCCCAGGGGTTTAGCCGTAGTAAAGATGAGGGGAGTGCGTAGTAACGCATCCATCCGCCCGGATGCTTTTGGCGAAGACCATGCGGTCCATCTCCGGGCGAGTAGCCGTAGAGAGCCTTCACGGTTATTTTCCTCGCGTTCGGCAGGCATCAGAGGGCGGACTCTGGCTTGCAGGGAGCGGGCGATCGAGCGGGTCAAACGAGCCTTAGCTTGCACGTGAGGCTCGGTACTTAGGATTTTGGGTATTTTAGCAGTAGTCAGAAGGGAGATGGAAAGGAAAGACAAACCTTTGGTCTCGTAAAAGTCTAGGTTAACACCGAGATGCCTTTCCTTACAGGGTTCGGGTCGTTTAAGCGCAAAGCGAGAAGCCGCTTCACGACGGGCGACGGAAGAGGTCAGAGGATCCGCGGGACCGGCGGCTCCGAGGGGCTCACGCCATTCCGGTTTTATTTTCTAGGCACGAATCGACACGTGAAGCGGGATACCCGCACCCTCGGACTTCGGCGAGGCGAGCGATGACCGGCGTGCCCGAGCGGCAGTTCTTCAGGTGTCATAATAGTATCGTAGCTAAAGTCATACCCTGTTTGAATAGCACAGGCGGCGACCGGGCCTCGGCACGGCGAACGGAAGAATCCGTCTCCGAGCGGCCGAGGTAAACGAGCAGGGGAGAGGAAGCTCCGCGAGCGAGCCGAGGATCGGGGCGGCATCTCGCCGCGCGCTTTTACCTCTTTCTTTTGCAGGTGCCACGCTCCTTCCCGGAGCGTCGACGCCGCAGAGTCACGAGCGGTTTGAGAAAAGGCGAGAGAGTCGTTAAGCGGTCCGCCGGGACCCGAATCGCCGAGGATCGTGCGGCCATACGAACGACCGTTCGCCTTCGCTTTTGCGGGCGTCGCGAGGTCTCTGCTCGAACGGCGGAGGCTTCGAGGCGAGTCGTCGGAAGAGAGGACCGGGAGGCCGGGTGCCGCCGAGCAGGCGATCGCTTACGAGTAGGACGGCGGCTGCGTTTCTCCAGTTTTTAGGCTTCCACGGGAGACGGGGGGCAAAACGTACGGTTATCGGGAGCTGCGCGGCCATTCCGAGGAGGGCATCGCCGCGGTAGAGGTCAATACATGTCGACGTGTCGGTGACCGGAGACGTTCTGCGTTACAGGTGATGAAGAGCAATGCGGTGACCGCAGGGAAACCCTGGTTAGATGACGTGCTCCCAGTGAGGATGAGTTCTGGACCGTGCTCTCTGAAAGATAAGTCAAGGGGCCAAAGCAGCGGGTGGGGCGGGGCTAGAAGAGGGGGTAGGACATCGGGGTCGGCGGGAGGGGTCTTTAGGTTTTGTGAATTCTGGAGGCAGATAGCGGGCCTCGGGCCCGTGCGGGGCGGCGGCACGTGTGCGGGGCGGCAGCGCGTCTCCGGGCGTCTCTGGGCGGCGTCGGGTGGCAGCGCGTCTCTGGGCGTCTCTGGGCGGCGTCGGGCGGCAGCGCGTCTCTGGGCGGCGTCGGGCGGCAGCGCGTCTCTGGGCGGCGTCGGGCGGCAGCGCGTCTCTGGGCGTCTCTGGACGGCGTCGGGCGGCAGTGCGTCTCTGGGCGTTCTGTTTGGTTGTGTCTGATCTCAGTGTTACGCTGTCTGGCATTAAAGCAGCAAGAGCGGCGCATAGCTCTATATCTGTATTTCGTGTCCTTGCGAAGCCAGCGTTCACGTGAGTGGGAGTCGAGCAGATCTCAAGCGAATTGAGAGGTAACACGAGGGAAGCCTGTAAGTCAGCTTTTGCATTGTTCTTGCAGTCAACTTGCAACAAGACTGTAGAAATGGTGAGTGATACTTCTCGTGAGATATGTGCCCTGGCGAAGCAGCTCCGGGCCAAGCGGGCAGAGCCGTGCGGTACGCCTAGCGGGCGTTCCTTAGTTACGTGACGTGTCGATGTTTGTCTCGGCCTTCAGTGTTGAGGAGTCTCGGGCATACTCGCATCCCGCTCCACGTGCAGCAGCCGTCCGTCTCACTCTGTACCGCTAAGGAGCGTGACGTAGAAGGTCAACGTTCCCGATCTAGTTTAGTCTTGTAGGTGGAATCGGTAGGTCTTTCACGCAGCTCTCGCTCAGGCTTAACCGGCAGGCGTAGTCTCTGCGACGCTCTGTCTCGTGAGGTCTTCTGAGGGATTCTTCCCTGCGTCATGACAGTCTTTCGTCTTTCCTAGCATTTTGTCTCTGTCGGTCACCGGGATGTTATCACCCATCTTTCATCCGGAGTTCCGGCTGTCTGGCACAGCAGGCCACGCCGGGGCATACGCGTCACATCGTCTCAGCGTCGTTGCGTGCGCCGTCGGGCCGTGTCTTTCGGTGCGGCGTTAACTCTACCCCGTGCGGCACTCTCGCGTCCTCGGGTCACATTTACGGAGCACGTAGATGCCCGTGTTAGCGGCGGAGCCGCTTTGCGTGTTTGTAGCCATTCCGTATGGGGCGGAACGGTCCCAGGAGGGGACGCTAACGTGCCGGCGAGCGCGGCGAGCGGGCTCTAGAGTTCCTTCTTTTGTCTCTTGCAGGTACCACGGGGCTACCGGCATTCCAGAAGCGAATCCTTCCGTGAAGTTTGCCAGAGCGTACGACAGGAAGAAAAGAAGGACCGGGAGCGACGCACAGAGGGAAATGTATTCCTCTTCTTCTGAGGACGAGGGCCCGCGGCACGGATCGAGCGGAGCGGCGGCGACGGCTCGAGGCGCACAATCGTGCGATTCCGGGCACGGTTACAGAATCGGGGCCATCCGCCACTCTGGCGGGTGAACGTTGGATAGAGTAGATGTGGAACGAGCGTTAGTTTTGGAAGGTGTTTATCATTGTACGTGAGGATGTTTTTCACTTCAGGGTATATTGATGTAGAAAGAGTTAAAGTGTCTTTTAAAAATAGTAAAGAAACTGTTGAGCAGGGGG
Organism: Strix uralensis; assembly: GCF_047716275.1. Lineage (NCBI taxonomy): Eukaryota > Metazoa > Chordata > Aves > Strigiformes > Strigidae > Strix > Strix uralensis. The sequence continues at coordinate 18,300,729 of NC_133988.1, forward strand.
ATTTCTTAATCTCTTTGACCAGGTTTAAGTCACTTAGTCCCACCCGCTCCATCTGGCGACGTTCACAGCCGGCGTTCAGGGGGAGGTCGGGCTCGGGCCACGGCGTTAGCGGGCGGGGTGAATTTCGATGCCTTCGGGAACCACGTTCCGAGGAGCCACGGGGCGAGGGCCGGCGGTGGCGATCGGGTAGCGGGACGGGTTTGCCGGGAGCAGGGGGCGGTTAGCACGGTAGCCGAGCGAGCGGGGTGCTTAGAATGTGTCTGCCTGTGCGTGACTGTTTAAATTAATGTTGTTTTTGTTGCAGGTAGAGTTGAGTTTTTTGAGTAGTTAGGCAAAAACAATAAAATAGCCACGGGGCAAGGCCCGGTAGTAGCAGTTGGGTAGGGGGATGGGTTTGCTGAGAGCGGGGCGGCAGTTAACGGGGTAGCTGAATGAGCGGTGTGTTTGGAATGTGTGTGTGTGTGTGTGCATGGCTGTTTAATGTAATTTTTTTTCTTCTTGCAGGTGGAGTATAGTTAGGCAAAAAACCAATATAGAATAAAAAAACCCCAGCCGGGGGATTTTTTTTTTTTCCCCCGGCTGGGTTTTTTTTTCCCCGGTCCCGGCCGGTCCGCGAGGCGACGATCGTCGCCAAAGTTCGGGCGCGGAGCGGCGCAGGGACGGGGTTTTCGCAGGCAGGGCCATCCGGGAGGCTCCCGGGAACGACGTTCCCGAGAACGACGTTCCCGAGGAGTCACGGGGCGAGGGCTGGTTGTGGTGGTGGGGTAGCAGGATGGGTTTGCTGAGCGCAGGGGGTGGTTAGCAGAGTAGCTGAATGGGAGGTGTGTTTGGAATGTGTGTGTGTGTGTGCATGGCTGTTTAATGGAAATTTTTTTCTTCTTGCAGGTGGTGTATAGTTAGGCAAAAAACTAATATAGAATAAAAAAACCCCAGCCGGGGGATTTTTTTTTTTTTTCCCCCGGCTGGGTTTTTTTTCCCCGGTCCCGGCCGGTCCGCGAGGCGACGATCGTCGCCAAAGATTGGGCGCGGAGCGGCGCAGGGACGGGGTTTTCGCAGGCAGGGCCATCCGGGAGGCTCCCGGGAACGGCGTTCCCGAGGAGCCACGGGGCGAGGGCCGGTAGTAGCGGTAGGGGGATGGGTTTGCTGAGAGCGGGGGGGGGCGGTTAGCAGAGTAGCTGAATGAGCGGTGTGTTTGGAATGTGTGTGTGTGTGCATGGCTGTGTAATGTAATTTTTTTTTTCTTTCAGGTGGAGTATAGTTAAGCAAAAAGCAATATAGAATAAAAAAACCCCAGCCGGGGGATTTTTTTTTTTTCCCCCGGCTGGGTTTTTTTTCCCCGGTCCCGGCCGGTCCGCGAGGCGACGATCGTCGCCAAAGATTGGGCGCGGAGCGGCGCAGGGACGGGGTTTTCGCAGGCAGGGCCATCCGGGAGGCTCCCGGGAACGGCGTTCCCGAGGAGCCACGGGGTGAGGGCAAGTTGTGGCGGTGGGGTAGTGGGATGGGTTTGCTGAGAGCAGGGGGTGGTTAGCAGAGTAGCTGAGTGAGCGGTGTGTTTGGAATGTGTGTGTGCATGGTTGTTTAATGTAATTTTTTTTTTCTTTCAGGTGGAGTATAGTTAGGCAAAAAGCAATATAGAATAAAAAACCCCAGCCGGGGGATTTTTTTTTTTTTCCCCCGGCTGGGTTTTTTTTTCCCTGGTCCCGGCCGGTCCGCGAGGCGACGATCGTTGCCAAAGTTTGGGCGCGGAGCGGCGCAGGGACGGGGTTTTCGCAGGCAGGGCCATCCAGGAGGCCTCTGGGAACAGCGTTCCTGGGGAGCCATGGTGAGAGGGCTGGATGTGGTGGTGGGATAGTGGGATGGGTTTTCTGAGAGTAGGGGGTGGTCATTGTGGTAGCAGAATGAGTGGGATGCTTAGAACGTGTCTGTGTGAGAATGGCTGTGTAATGTAATGTGGGGTTTTTTGTTGCAGGTGGGGTAGAGTTTTTGGAGTAGTAAGGCAAGAAAACAATATGGAATAAAAAAATCCCAGCTGGGTTTCCCCGCCCCCCGTTGCTCCTTGCAGTGATGCTTGTTGCCAAGGTTCAGGCATGGAGTGGTCCAGGGATGGGGTTTTCACAGGCGGGGTGATTTGGGAGGCTGACAGGAGTGGTGTTCTTGGCATCATGTATATCATAGTAGTCTCTGAACAGGTATGAATATATTTAGTAAAGATCTGATGGTAATATAGATGTGTGGAATGACCCTAAATGTCAGCAGGTGAAGCACCCCTTAGGGTTTATGAAGTCCATAAGTGTGTTTGTGTAATGTAGGTTCAATGAAGGTGCATTTGTTGTTTTTTTTAAGGTTTAATTAGTAAGTAAAAGCTGGTTTGTAATGTGGCCGTAGCAAAGGCATATTTGCCACGCTCGTAAGGTTTACTAAGGAAAGAAAGGTTTTGCGTGGCGTAGGCTCCTCGAAGGGGTATTAGCTGTCGGTTGTTATGTTATTAAGTAAGTAAAAGCTATTCTGTAATGTAGCATTAATAAAGGTGTGTATGTTGGGGTTGGCTCCGTGTGGTTTTTTTGGGGGGGGGGTAATAAAGGCGTGTATGTCGGGGTCGGCTCCCGTGTGGTTTTTTTGGACGTCTGAATATGTCTCTCTCCCCGCCTGACTTTGCCCCCCTTCGCATTAGCTGTCGTCCGACTTTGCCCCTCCTTCTCCGGCTTCGCGTCCGTCTTTGTCTCTTTGCCTTTGCCCGTGCGTGTCGGACTTTGACCGTGAGAGTTGCGGTCGGATGTTGCCTTTGATTGTGTGCATTTGGCTTGGACTTTGACCGTGTGCATTGGACTTTGATTGTGTTGTAGTTTGTGTGCTGGACTTAGGCTTTGACTTTGAGTGAGCGCGTTGGACTTTGAGTGAGCGCGTTGGACTTTGAGTGAGCGCGTTGGACTTTGAGTGAGCGCGTTGGACTTTGAGTGAGCGCGTTGGACTTTGAGTGAGCGCGTTGGACTTTGAGTGAGCGCGTTGGACTTTGCGTTGGACTTTGAGTGAGCGCGTTGGACTTTGCGTTGGACTTTGAGTGAGCGCGTTGGACTTTGCGTTGGACTTTGAGTGAGCGCGTTGGACTTTGCGTTGGACTTTGAGTGAGCGCGTTGGACTTTGCGTTGGACTTTGAGTGAGCGCGTTGGACTTTGCGTTGGACTTTGAGTGAGCGCGTTGGACTTTGCGTTGGACTTTGAGTGAGCGCGTTGGACTTTGAGTGACAGTCTTGGACTTTGAGTGTCTGTCTTGGACTTTGTCCTGGACTTTGAGTGACAGTCTTGGACTTTGAGTGTCTGTCTTGGACTTTGTCCTGGACTTTGAGTGACAGTCTTGGACTTTGAGTGTCTGTCTTGGACTCTGAGTGACTGTCTTGGACTTTGTGTGACTGTTTTGGACTGTCTTGGACTCTGAGTGACTGTCTTGGACTTTGTGTGACTGTTTTGGACTGTCTTGGACTCTGAGTGACTGTCTTGGACTTTGTGTGACTGTTTTGGACTGTCTTGGACTCTGAGTGACTGTCTTGGACTGTCTTGGACTCTGAGTGACTGTCTTGGACTGTCTTGGACTCTGAGTGACTGTCTTGGACTGTCTTGGACTCTGAGTGACTGTCTTGGACTTTGAGTGTCTGTCTTGGACTTTGAGTGTCTGTCTTGGAATCTGAGTGTCTGTCTTGGAATCTGAGTGACTGTCTTGGACTGTCTTGGACTGTCTTGGACTCTGAGTGACTGTCTTGGACTGTGTTGGACTTTGAGTGTCTGTCTTGGACTTTGAGTGTTTGTCTTGGAATCTGAGTGACTGTCTTGGACTTTGTGTGACTGTCTTGGACTGTCTTGGACTCTGAGTGACTGTCTTGGACTGTGTTGGACTTTGAGTGTCTGTCTTGGACTTTGAGTGTTTGTCTTGGAATCTGAGTGACTGTCTTGGACTTTGAGTGACTGTTTTGGACTGTCTTGGACTCTGAGTGTCTGTCTTGGACTTTGTGTGACTGTCTTGGACTGTGTTGGACTCTGAGTGTCTGTCTTGGACTCTGAGTGACAGTCTTGGACTTTGTGTGACTGTTTTGGACTGTGTTGGACTTTGAGTGTCTGTCTTGGACTGTCTTGGACTCTGAGTGACTGTCTTGGACTGTCTTGGACTTTGAGTGTCTGTCTTGGACTTTGAGTGACTGTCTTGGACTGTGTTGGACTTTGAGTGACAGTCTTGGACTTTGAGTGTCTGTCTTGGACTTTGTCCTGGACTTTGAGTGACAGTCTTGGACTTTGAGTGTCTGTCTTGGAATCTGAGTGACTGTCTTGGACTTTGTGTGACTGTTTTGGACTGTCTTGGACTCTGAGTGACTGTCTTGGACTGTCTTGGACTTTGAGTGTCTGTCTTGGACTTTGAGTGTCTGTCTTGGACTTTGTGTGACTGTGTTGGACTGTGTTGGACTTTGAGTGACAGTCTTGGACTTTGAGTGACAGTCTTGGACTTTGAGTGTCTGTCTTGGACTTTGAGTGTCTGTCTTGGACTTTGTCCTGGACTTTGAGTGACAGTCTTGGACTTTGAGTGTCTGTCTTGGAATCTGAGTGACTGTCTTGGACTGTCTTGGACTCTGAGTGTCTGTCTTGGACTTTGTGTGACTGTTTTGGACTGTCTTGGACTTTGAGTGTCTGTCTTGGACTTTGAGTGTCTGTCTTGGACTTTGTGTGACTGTCTTGGACTGTGTTGGACTTTGAGTGACAGTCTTGGACTTTGAGTGTCTGTCTTGGACAGTCTTGGACTTTGAGTGACAGTCTTGGACTTTGAGTGACAGTCTTGGACTCTGAGTGACTGTCTTGGACTCTGAGTGACTGTCTTGGACTGTCTTGGACTTTGAGTGTCTGTCTTGGACTTTGAGTGTCTGTCTTGGACTGTCTTGGACTCTGAGTGACTGTCTTGGACTGTGTTGGACTTTGAGTGTCTGTCTTGGACTTTGAGTGTTTGTCTTGGAATCTGAGTGACTGTCTTGGACTTTGAGTGACTGTTTTGGACTGTCTTGGACTCTGAGTGTCTGTCTTGGACTTTGTGTGACTGTCTTGGACTGTGTTGGACTCTGAGTGTCTGTCTTGGACTCTGAGTGACAGTCTTGGACTTTGTGTGACTGTTTTGGACTGTGTTGGACTTTGAGTGTCTGTCTTGGACTTAGACTTTGACTGTGAGTGTTGGAGTGTGTCTGTCTGTCACTTTGTGGCTTAGTGTCTGTGTTGCATTGTGTCTCTGTCTGACTTTGTCTTCCTCTCTGTATTGCTCTCTTTGTCTCTTTACTTGGATGGTAAATAGCAGCAGTAGAACACACCTGTTGCCTGGGAGTAATAAAAAATAAAAAAATAAAATACAAATTAATAATAAATTACTCCCAGGCAATGAGGCAACATTCCAGTGCTGCACCACACTTATTATTTTTATTCTTTTCATATATAGTACTGCCACATCACAGCTGATACCCATCAATTACCCACTACCACCTGTCCACAATTAAACCCAACAACACGGGCCTAGGGGAGGGACCTAGGGTTAGGGGAGGAACCAGGGGCAGGGCCTAGGGTTGGAGGGCAGTCCTTAAGGTTAGGGGAGAGGCCATGGGCAGGACCTAGGGGTTGGGGTTAGGGTTAGGGGAGGAGCCACGGGTAGGGGTTGGGGTTAGGGTTAGGGGAGGAGCCAGGGGCAGGGGTTAGGGGTTGGGGTTAGGGTTAGGGGAGGAGCCAGGGGCAGGGCCTACGGTTAGGGGGCGGGCTTTAGGGTTGGGGGAGGGGCCATGGGCGGGGCCTAGGGCTAGGGGGCAGTCCTTAGGGTTAGGGGAGGGGCCATGGGCGGGGCCTAGGGTTAGGGGGTGGGTGTTAGGGGAGGGGCTGGGGGCAGGGCCTAGGGTTAGGGGGTGGGTGTTAGGGGAGGGGCTGGGGGCAGGGCCTAGGGTTAGGGGGTGGGTGTTAGGGGAGGGGCTGGGGGCAGGGCCTAGGGTTGGGGTTAGGGTTGGGGTTAGGGTTAGGGTGTCGGGTTAGGGTTAGGGGTTGGGTTAGGGTTAGGGTGTCGGGTTAGGGTGTCAGGTTAGGGTGTCAGGTTAGGGTGTCGGGTTAGGGTTAGGGTGTCGGGTTAGGGTGTCGGGTTAGGGTGTCGGGTTAGGGTGTCAGGTTAGGGGGTTAGGGTTAGGGTTAGGGTGTCGGGTTAGGGTGTCGGGTTAGGGTGTCGGGTTAGGGTGTCAGGTTAGGGGGTTAGGGTTAGGGTTAGGGTGTCGGGTTAGGGTTAGGGTTAGGGTGTCGGGTTAGGGTTAGGGTGTCGGGTTAGGGTTAGGGTGTCGGGTTAGGGTTAGGGTGTCGGGTTAGGGTTAGGGTGTCGGGTTAGGGTTAGGGTGTCGGGTTAGGGTTAGGGTTAGGGTTAGGGTGTCGGGTTAGGGTGTCGGGTTAGGGTTAGGGTGTCGGGTTAGGGTGTCGGGTTAGGGTGTCGGGTTAGGGTTAGGGTGTCGGGTTAGGGTGTCGGGTTAGGGTGTCGGGTTAGGGTGTCGGGTTAGGGTGTCGGGTTAGGGTGTCGGGTTAGGGTGTCGGGTTAGGGTGTCGGGTTAGGGTGTCGGGTTAGGGTGTCGGGTTAGGGTGTCGGGTTAGGGTGTCGGGTTAGGGTGTCGGGTTAGGGTGTCGGGTTAGGGTGTCGGGTTAGGGTTAGGGTTAGGGTTAGGGTTAGGGTTAGGGTTAGGGTTAGGGTTAGGGTTAGGGTTAGGGTTAGGGTTAGGGTTAGGGTTAGGGTTAGGGTTAGGGTTAGGGTTAGGGTTAGGGTTAGGGTTAGGGTTAGGGTTAGGGTTAGGGTTAGGGTTAGGGTTAGGGTTAGGGTTAGGGTTAGGGTTAGGGTTAGGGTTAGGGTTAGGGTTAGGGTTAGGGTTAGGGTTAGGGTTAGGGTTAGGGTTAGGGTTAGGGTTAGGGTTAGGGTTAGGGTTAGGGTTAGGGTTAGGGTTAGGGTTAGGGTTAGGGTTAGGGTTAGGGTTAGGGTTAGGGTTAGGGTTAGGGTTAGGGTTAGGGTTAGGGTTAGGGTTAGGGTTAGGGTTAGGGTTAGGGTTAGGGTTAGGGTTAGGGTTAGGGTTAGGGTTAGGGTTAGGGTTAGGGTTAGGGTTAGGGTTAGGGTTAGGGTTAGGGTTAGGGTTAGGGTTAGGGTTAGGGTTAGGGTTAGGGTTAGGGTTAGGGTTAGGGTTAGGGTTAGGGTTAGGGTTAGGGTTAGGGTTAGGGTTAGGGTTAGGGTTAGGGTTAGGGTTAGGGTTAGGGTTAGGGTTAGGGTTAGGGTTAGGGTTAGGGTTAGGGTTAGGGTTAGGGTTAGGGTTAGGGTTAGGGTTAGGGTTAGGGTTAGGGTTAGGGTTAGGGTTAGGGTTAGGGTTAGGGTTAGGGTTAGGGTTAGGGTTAGGGTTAGGGTTAGGGTTAGGGTTAGGGTTAGGGTTAGGGTTAGGGTTAGGGTTAGGGTTAGGGTTAGGGTTAGGGTTAGGGTTAGGGTTAGGGTTAGGGTTAGGGTTAGGGTTAGGGTTAGGGTTAGGGTTAGGGTTAGGGTTAGGGTTAGGGTTAGGGTTAGGGTTAGGGTTAGGGTTAGGGTTAGGGTTAGGGTTAGGGTTAGGGTTAGGGTTAGGGTTAGGGTTAGGGTTAGGGTTAGGGTTAGGGTTAGGGTTAGGGTTAGGGTTAGGGTTAGGGTTAGGGTTAGGGTTAGGGTTAGGGTTAGGGTTAGGGTTAGGGTTAGGGTTAGGGTTAGGGTTAGGGTTAGGGTTAGGGTTAGGGTTAGGGTTAGGGTTAGGGTTAGGGTTAGGGTTAGGGTTAGGGTTAGGGTTAGGGTTAGGGTTAGGGTTAGGGTTAGGGTTAGGGTTAGGGTTAGGGTTAGGGTTAGGGTTAGGGTTAGGGTTAGGGTTAGGGTTAGGGTTAGGGTTAGGGTTAGGGTTAGGGTTAGGGTTAGGGTTAGGGTTAGGGTTAGGGTTAGGGTTAGGGTTAGGGTTAGGGTTAGGGTTAGGGTTAGGGTTAGGGTTAGGGTTAGGGTTAGGGTTAGGGTTAGGGTTAGGGTTAGGGTTAGGGTTAGGGTTAGGGTTAGGGTTAGGGTTAGGGTTAGGGTTAGGGTTAGGGTTAGGGTTAGGGTTAGGGTTAGGGTTAGGGTTAGGGTTAGGGTTAGGGTTAGGGTTAGGGTTAGGGTTAGGGTTAGGGTTAGGGTTAGGGTTAGGGTTAGGGTTAGGGTTAGGGTTAGGGTTAGGGTTAGGGTTAGGGTTAGGGTTAGGGTTAGGGTTAGGGTTAGGGTTAGGGTTAGGGTTAGGGTTAGGGTTAGGGTTAGGGTTAGGGTTAGGGTTAGGGTTAGGGTTAGGGTTAGGGTTAGGGTTAGGGTTAGGGTTAGGGTTAGGGTTAGGGTTAGGGTTAGGGTTAGGGTTAGGGTTAGGGTTAGGGTTAGGGTTAGGGTTAGGGTTAGGGTTAGGGTTAGGGTTAGGGTTAGGGTTAGGGTTAGGGTTAGGGTTAGGGTTAGGGTTAGGGTTAGGGTTAGGGTTAGGGTTAGGGTTAGGGTTAGGGTTAGGGTTAGGGTTAGGGTTAGGGTTAGGGTTAGGGTTAGGGTTAGGGTTAGGGTTAGGGTTAGGGTTAGGGTTAGGGTTAGGGTTAGGGTTAGGGTTAGGGTTAGGGTTAGGGTTAGGGTTAGGGTTAGGGTTAGGGTTAGGGTTAGGGTTAGGGTTAGGGTTAGGGTTAGGGTTAGGGTTAGGGTTAGGGTTAGGGTTAGGGTTAGGGTTAGGGTTAGGGTTAGGGTTAGGGTTAGGGTTAGGGTTAGGGTTAGGGTTAGGGTTAGGGTTAGGGTTAGGGTTAGGGTTAGGGTTAGGGTTAGGGTTAGGGTTAGGGTTAGGGTTAGGGTTAGGGTTAGGGTTAGGGTTAGGGTTAGGGTTAGGGTTAGGGTTAGGGTTAGGGTTAGGGTTAGGGTTAGGGTTAGGGTTAGGGTTAGGGTTAGGGTTAGGGTTAGGGTTAGGGTTAGGGTTAGGGTTAGGGTTAGGGTTAGGGTTAGGGTTAGGGTTAGGGTTAGGGTTAGGGTTAGGGTTAGGGTTAGGGTTAGGGTTAGGGTTAGGGTTAGGGTTAGGGTTAGGGTTAGGGTTAGGGTTAGGGTTAGGGTTAGGGTTAGGGTTAGGGTTAGGGTTAGGGTTAGGGTTAGGGTTAGGGTTAGGGTTAGGGTTAGGGTTAGGGTTAGGGTTAGGGTTAGGGTTAGGGTTAGGGTTAGGGTTAGGGTTAGGGTTAGGGTTAGGGTTAGGGTTAGGGTTAGGGTTAGGGTTAGGGTTAGGGTTAGGGTTAGGGTTAGGGTTAGGGTTAGGGTTAGGGTTAGGGTTA